>NC_134272.1:7152305-7427305 GCF_031893055.1 Leptodactylus fuscus | reverse complement strand
CTATCTATCTATTATATATATTTATGTAGTCTATCTATCCATGTACGGTATCTATCAATCTATATATCTATATACAGTATCTATGTTTTTAGACAATGTGGAATAAGCGCTGCCTAGTTAGAATTCTCTCGTAAGTAGAAGGGTTAATAGATTATTTTTGTCAATCAATGAAGAAAAGAGAAATGTAAATCCCATCAGTATTTGGTGTGAGCGCCGGGGCTGGACTTCCCTTACATAAGATGTGGAGGGGCCGCTCTCTGCTGTTCCTATAAAGGTGAATGGAGTTCTGGAATCGGCCTTATGCTACATTAACTCTAGTGTCGCTTCTCTGTTTGGATCCATTGGGGGACTCAGACATTGGTAAGGACCTCAATGTACCCAATTCCCTATCATGAGGTCTGTTGGGTGACTGTCATTTCTGAACTGAAAATGTTGGAAGAAAAGTTTTCCGTGTAGGGCTTAAACCTCCACAGACTTTCGGAGGAGTCTGCGACACTCTCTCCAATAGAGACCCCTATAATAGATATAAACGTACCCTGCCCCCTTATTTGAGTTACAGATACAGCGTATGTCAGTGGCGCCCCCTGTTTCCCGAACTCCCATCCTGGTCCTGGAGGCTTGTGGCCAGTTATTTCTGCATTGGCCATGATTTACCGCTTTGGGTTGGAGTAATCCTTTAATGTAAGTCACATGACCCACCTATCACCGCTTGAATTGAGTTTTCTTTTCCAGAATCGGCGTCAAAAATTCTAGTAAAAAAAACTGCCTCCCATTGAATCAAAATAAAATACCGCTCACGGAAAAAAGAAGCGCCCTGCCCTATCTTGACGCAGATTCTGTGGCGGAAACCGCAGCGGCGCCCACGTCAAGACAATCCCTCCGGACTAGGCCCATTCATTTGGGCCTAGTCCGGAGCTGAAAGCCGCGACTGTCGGAGGCCGTGATAGTCGCATCTAGCCACAGCAGGCGCATTTTGGTCCGGTTTTTGACAACACATAACTATTTAGACATCTGCTCAAGTTTATGAAGACACCGGGTGAGTGGCGAACCTTCTGGCGATCGTGTCTGCGATTGCGTTACTCCGAAGGTAAGTTTGGAAGGCGAGTGGCGGAGCATGACTTCAATTAGATTAGGAGTGGAAGGCAGGAGATGGCGATATCTAAGTGTTACGGCTCTTTTATAATGCTAGTTGGACTCGGGGGGGATCCGGCACTACATTCTCCTCAAATTAAAAAGAAATAAACTGTCTGTTTAAAAGTTCAATTACAGAAATGAGCCGCTGCCGTCGTCGCCGTTCTCATTAAAGTTTCATTGAACTCTGGCTATTTTTTCCCCGTGACTGCAGGATGGCGGCTTTTTCTTTCTTACCTACTTTATGAACCTCCGATCACCCCGACCTATTCATCAATGAGATTGGATAGATAACTTCTGCCTCAATACACTGCAACCCCACGGAAGATCTGCAGACAATGGCCTTAGGAGGCCTTGGTTGTATCTTATACGCAGCAAATAGATTGGGGGTTCACTGTGTTACACCGGAGCACCTACTAGTGTGGGTAGGGGGAGGAAAGTCCAGCAAGTCATCGATCCAATAAAGCCGAGGGTTTTTATTCGAGGCGTTTAAGACTACCTAGATGCGTTTCAGCCAAGCACTGCCTCTAGTTGTAGTCCTATATTTTCATCAAGAGCATTGATTTCATTGCAAACCCTGCCGATGCCTGGAATACTCTGCTTTTTGTGAGTCAATGGTCCAGGTCTTCCTATACCCCCACTGATCAACTGTTTGAAGAGGCCACCAGGTACGGATATGTTACGCAGCATCTTCGCTTTCCTACCAAGCATAGCACCGCATATTGTATAATGGCTGAGCTTGGTATTGCAGCTCTGCCCAAGTCTTTTGAATGGGATATAACTGCAATAACTGCTGAGCAGGACGTCACATAGCCTTAAGCAGAAAATCTTATCATCAATATCTTATCATCTTATCATCTTATCTTGTCATCAATATTTTAGCCCTGGCAAATGGCTTTAAGTGAAAAGGACTGAACTGCAATATTCGTCACAGCCTACGAACAAGATCAAATCTAGACTCTGCTTTTAAAGGAACTTTCTGCGACCTGCCCATTGGGTAGGTCATCAATTGTAGATCTGTGGCGTTTCGATGCGCAGGACTCCTGCTGATCAGATGTTAGAAGCAAATATGGCCCATGTAACTTAACGTTCTACACCGCAGCCTCTTCAAATAGCTGATCGGCCGGGGGCTCAGTGGTCAGACTCCTGCCAAACTTTAATCTTTGACCTTTCCTATGCATCGGTCATCCATTTTCTAGCCTAGAAAGCCCCTTTAAGCTTAGACTGTCTCACTGCCGTCATTCATAGAGACAACCTCAAGGCTCCTTCTTTTTCCGTAATTATTGGTTTAACCCACAAGATGGCCACCACCCCCATATTTTGGGCAGCGGGTTCACTTCTAAGGCTGCAGAAAGCCCATCACTCCCCAGCGGCGCGCAGTGTTAAATGCGATCGCCTAACATTAGTAGTCAAGGAAATTAACCTACAAAATTGCCTTCTCAAGGAGCACGGCGGTGCGCGGATTTGTGTAGGGGCTCGCTGCGCTCACGCTATACCATAACACACATTTTCCTATTTCATGGTCTGGTAATGCACTTTACAGTAAAATACCTGGAGCTGGAACAATTGCACCAGAAGGAAAACACTGTGTTCTTTTGTGTTCTCCGGTTTTACTGCTGAAATAAAGCCGCTAATACGTCGTCTGCGCACAGCGGGCTCCGCATTCATGGCCCTTTAAGAGCTAAAGGAAGGCGGCGTAGGCTCCGGCTATTTTTTGTGTTCTTTTCTTATTGTCTTCTCCTTCCTCGGGATTGTTACTGAACCCTTGGGGTCTGCGGGCAGTTAATCAGGGAGATGAATCAGGGGCTGTCGGCCGCTTTAATTGAATGATACTGATAGTACATGACCGATAACCCTTAATTTGTCAGCCGGGCTCTCTGACCGCATTCTGGGAATAGGTTGGTGTCGGCATGTGACAGCGGGGCCTTGATTGGGAAGGAATTGTGGATTACACGGAAAATCTGTTGCTAGGTGTCTTTTTACCGTAGAACGATTGAAACTGCTCTTGTAATTTTATTGCAACATTTATTGTTTTATTTTATTTTTTTATGAGTTTATTACAGGAACAGGTTAAGGTTAAAGCTTGCAAATCTTTTGCTAAAAGTTTTTTCTGCATTATTATTATTTATATATTAAAGAAATATACAAACTCCTTGCGGATGTTTCGAACCCAGGGCCCCAGCGCTGCAGGGCTGCAGTGCTAACCACTGAGCCAACGTGTTGCCCCCCCACAAAGGGAAGTACTTGAAATATATTATAGTTTTTTTTTTTTTTACCAAGTCGAACTGATAAATCTATAGAAGAGATTCTGGGATCCTCATCTTTGTGTGTGGGAGTTCTTCAACCCCCGACATGTCCGTTGTCAGCTGCATCAAGGAGGGAAAGAATGAAGAGGTGCGTGCTTAAATGTGATCCCCCCTTCTATGGGAGCTCCTGACGAAGTGGATGGGTCCATCACATAACACGTGGAGAAAAAAAACATACAATCTGGGGCAACACGGTGGCTCAGTGGTTAGCAGTGCAGCCTTGCAGTGCTGGAGTCCTGGGATCGAATCTTGCCAGGAGCAACAACAGCAAGGTGTTTGTATGTTCTCTCCGTGTTTGCAAGGATTTCCTTCCATTCTACAAAGACACAGTGATAGGAAAAAAAATACCCCCCCCCAAAAAAAAAACAAAAAAACAAAAAAAAAAAAAACCAAAAACATCCAATCTATTACTTTAACAGATAGCAAGCAGTCTTTCTTTTCTATGGCCCTATGCACATCACTGTTTTTGGAAGCCGTTAGACCGAGCTGCAAACGCCGATCCAGTCTTATTCCTGTCCTTTTTTTGGTCACTCCTTGATATGTTTGGGTTCATGTACAGTACATGGATGCCATCATTGTGCTGTCTGTATAGTTTAGCCACATACCCGTCCATATACATGACCAAGTGCTTGTAGCCTTTAGACACCATGTCCGTGTACACACTGAGTTAGGAGCAGAATGCAGTCGGATGACACTGAGTATATTCTATTATGCATTCATGTCTATGGGGCTTCCGATTCATTCTGTTCCAGTGACACGGACCTGGATAGGACCTGCTCTATAATCATCCATGTCATGGGAATGGATTTGAAGTCCCCATGGATGTAAATGCATTACGGAATTTACTCTGATGACAGTCTGAGGTTACCTCTAACGCATTCTGTTGCAAAATCTTCTCCACATTGGAAGCAGACTCTGTCATGTGCATGGGGCTTTAATTCGTGACCAGTCCTTTCACTTTCACCAGATGGGATTTGGGATCCCCATCCTCGACATATATATTGGTGGAACACACGAGTGACCTTTTGAGTGTAAGGTACTGAAATGGTGTCTGTAGCGGAGAAAAATGCTTCCTTCTCCACTTTCTGGACTGTTTTCCTTCCTCCTAAACTACTTACTCCAGATATTTCTGCTGAATACGTCCTGAACCTTCCTTCTTCTAAGACTTACTATCAGTTCTCTGAAGTATCAAATTACATCTCTCTATGGGAGAAGTGGAGGCACAAGCACAGACCTGCTGCTGCAGCTGACAGTGAGTTTTCTATCTTACCTCAAGTATATTATTCATATCTGTACTGTTTGCATAAACCATCTCCTCTCCAGCCACCAAATGGAGAATTAGAAACGGATCCTGCAGAGGGGGAACCACTAAAAAATATAAGAATTTGTCTACAGCTGTTTTCAAAAGGCGTGGAGCAGGAAACCAAACTAGAAGAGGCGCCCAACAACCCTCCAACGGGCCAACACGTCATAAATGTGATATTTTGTGTCGTCAGAAGCCATTATAGGACGTCTTAGGAGACCTCGGTCGTGTCGTGGATGGTTGACCCGCGCTATAAAATGTGGATCTCTCGGCGTCATCCCTGGCAGACGGTCAAGGTCTGTCTCCAGTTCTGGCCGCCTTTCGGTTTTGTCTTCAGAAACCTCCCTAACAAATGCCGGCCGTGCCGCGCTTATGTCAATGATTTGTACTCCTACTAATTGTTTTTCACAAATAACTCCTGAAATGATCATTAGCGCCAACAAATAAAGGCAGGCGAGTAACTTAATCAACGCGACAGACAATAATCCTCCGAAATGTCAATTTACGGTTTCTGAGCTGCTGCATGAGGCTGATAATGCATCACAATTTCCTCATTCTTCTCCGGCCTTTGATGGTTTCAGTGGAATTTATGGAAAGCCACAATCCGTTACACAAATAAAAACCCGGCCATTAAAATAACTCATGCAGTAATTTATCGTCTCATCTCCGTCTCTTTATTTTTTCCCTGTTAAATTGAAATGGTCAGTATCGCACTTCAGAGGGAAAATGCCCTTTAAATGGCTGTCAAGTTCACCGAGGCTGCGGCACTTATCTTTTCATTATTAAAAGGGATAATCCGCTCAGGAATGCTGAATTGTCTGGAAAAATATTTGTACTAACAATTAGACTTGCGTCATGTTTTCATGGTTTCTAGCGGTGTGACTTAAAGGGGAACGCTCGTGCTGCAGGCGACATGTTACGGGGCAAGGGGAGCAGAGCAGACGGGTATACGTATTAAGAGTCAGAGCACACGGTCACACTGGGTTAAAGGGGTTTTCCAGTCTTAATAATTGATGACCTATCCTTAACATAGGTCATCAGTAGATATGAGCAAGTACTATTCGAAACTCCCGTTTCGAATAGCACGCACCCATAGGAATGAATGGACACAGCCGGGGGGGTTAAGTGGCCGGACGACGGCAAAGTCTGCGTGCCGGCCGCTTCCATTCATTCCTATGAGTGTGTGCTATTCGAAACGGGAGTTTCGAATAGTACTCGCTCATCTCTATTCATCAGTTGAAGATCCCCCAAGGATAGGTCATCATAATGCAGCACTGTTGCAGAACTGGGGCCCTGGGTTCAAATTTGGCCAAGGGTAACATCTGCATGAAGTTTGTATGTTCTTTTTGTGTTTGCGTAGCTTTCTTCTGGGTATTCCGGTTTCCTCCTGCAAGCCAAAAATATTCTAAGTATATTCTCCTAAAACAACTGACCTTTGAGGGTGTGGGGAATGAGCGCCTGTATGGAAGCCACTGCCTCCCCTACTCCCTTGTGAGTCCCGTGTGTGGGAGAAAGTGCAATACATTGTCATTGTTGCTATAACTCCCAAAAACTCCTTGTAAGAAGCATTCTAGTAAAAAACCAAAAAAAACCAAAAAAAAAACTTGTCTAGTGTAATGTTACTTAGTAACTTACTGATGGCTTTACTATGAAGTTATGTGCTCCCCTCCTGATCACTGACCTCACTTTGTTGCAAACTGTTTCCTGTCCAAACAGGAAGTCAATCAGTGCAGAGCAGGATTGTCAGTTATGCCCCGGAAGAGTAATAAGCAAGTGGACAGAAGGACAAGGCTGCAGCTCCTTCCACCACGACGACTCACGTTCTTTTGTATTCACTTGACTGCAATAGAAATATTACAGGGCTCACCATGGAAAGGGAATTATTTCATCCCACACATTATGAACCAGTTCATGATGGATAAACCACCTCACTGGTTCTCTTTAATGGAGCTCAGGACAGCTGAAATATTTTGAAAGAAGTTTTCTATTAAAGGGGTGTTCCATTTTTTTCCCCCCTTTTTTAAATTTTCTTCCCCCCAAGTATTTGTTTTAAACCTCCCAGTCTACTTACCAGTCTCTTAGATCCGGTGCAGTCTCTCTTTTGGATCCCTGATCTTCCTGGCCTGGTTTCTTCTAACTTGTTCCATGAAAGTTGAAACCACATCTAAGTGGACCTGCCTGATAGTACTGTGAAATACCGAAATGTTGTTTTTGGTTATTTTCTTCGCTCTGATACAGTCCACTTAATGGGATCTTGTCGCTTTTTACTACTTTATGCCATCTATGGAATATATTTTTTTCCATTTAGTGTGAAGAGGAGACAAATACTCCAACGGAGACCATTGATCATAAAGGAGCACTGAGCACACGGGCAATAATGAAGAGTGATGTTGGGGGAAGAGCAGGCGCTGCTCATTTTTGCCTCCATCGTCATCTGAGATGAGCGTTTATTCTTTCCCAAGTCCTTTGGTGCTTCACCGCACTATAAAGGTTGATGATCTGCCGGATAAATGTCGATACTACATCCCATCCGCTTTCATAGAATCTACTTCCTAAGACTCTTCTTAAGAGTCTGTCATTGGTGGCTCAATCCAAGTAAAGAGATTGTCGAAGCATTTTATTTATTTATTTTAAAATAGAAAATGCCAGGGGAGATGGGGTTAAAAAAAAAAAAAGTACTCGCTTGTCCCCAGTGCTTCGGGGCCTTCTTGCTGCGTCTTCTCGCAGGTCTCTTGTTAATTCTGTTAATTGGCCGCTGAGGTCAATCAGCGGCCTCAGGAAGAGACAGGTAGTGACATCGCATGCCCTTCAGTGCCGGCTGCTGATTGGCCTCAGTGGTCACGTGCGTCTTGGACTTCTGCCAGATTCCAACGATGGCTCGAGAAGACTGGACCACTGCTGGAGGCAACGGAGCTCGATGGAAAGGGGAATATGCATTTTTATCTCTTTTACTGCCCCTGTCCATTCTTCCCTACACCATCCCCTTTAAGGAGGCTGAAGGCAGAATGGCGAGTATCCTTGAGGTCCTATGTCTCGGTAACATATTTTGTATTTAGTGGCGCTATGAAGATTGAATGATTTAATTTTTGCTTTATTTCTATAAATCTTGCAATTTTTGCATTTAAATCCCTGCTCCTTTCATGCTTAGGAGTCAAGTGGGCGGTCCTGCTCAGTGACCGCCCGCTATCTTTCTATGCACCGTCCTAATTCTGTTCTTAACACGATCCAAGACTTTCTTCTGACATTTCCTTGATGGCTTGCTCGGTAACAGATTTGTTCTCCAGATCTTGATCACGGTGGATTTATACACGGAGCGCTTTCTAGATACAACCACCGGGTTCTGTAGAACTTTGTACTCTAGTAAGTGTTGGCTCGTGTAGAGAATCTCTAGATAATAACTTCTTGTTGGCTTGACCTTAGAAAGTCGTCGTCTTTGTCCTCGTATCTCAGTAGTCCTGGACCACCAATGGCAATGTACAGGGAAATGAGATGTATTCTTGTAATTCCTGCGCAGGCTGTAGGAAAGCATCTGTATAATATAATATCCAGTCCAGGATTACTGGCATAGTAGGTGTAATCTTTATCTTATTGTCTTCCATATGAAATGAGGCATCATAAAAAAAAGACCTTGAGCTCCTTAGACTTGATAGGTTATATCATCCTCCTTAATTTATGGGTCTATGCATTAGATACTGTGTACAATACATCCCTGCCCCCCTCCCCCCCAGTTTGTAGGTCTTCGTATGAAATTAAAATGTCAGGTTCTGTGAGTGATATCTCAGCCGGCGTGAATGATGTTCACGGAACCTCTAGGGAAGTTTAGGTATTTGATTAAAAACCCCCAAAAAACTGTAAATGTAGAAAACACCTGATAACTTCTAGATTCTAGATTTTATGAGGTTACTGTTGGACATTTAGATGGTTTGTAGAATGAGATGTTAGTGATGTTATGTTCAGGGAGTAGAGCCAGAACCTGGGTATGGAAATGGTTCTGGAGTGTAATTGTCTTGTTCGAGGAGTAAGATGGTGGTAAGGATCTCTTACTCTCTCTTTTCTCCCACACTGTCTCACACGCATCTTTCCCTTTTCTCCAATTTTTCCATCTGTCTCACTCATGTTATGCCCATCTGTCTCTCTCCATTTCTCTATCCACCATTCTCCATCCGAGTCTCCATTCTTCTCCCTTTTCACCTCGGTGGCTTCTAGTTTTGTTAATATAACTTTCTCAACTCGCCTCTTCTCCTCCCGTCTTCTTTCCTCTTCTCCTACCGTCTTCTTTCCTCTTCTCCTCCCGTCTTCTTTCCATTCCTTCCCATCTTCTCTCCTCTTCTCCTCCCGTCTTCTTTCCATTCCTTCCCATCTTCTCTCCTCTTCTCCTCCCGTCTTCTTTCCTCTTCTCCTCCCGTCTTCTTTCCTCTTCTCCTCCCGTCTTCTTTCCATTCCTTCCCATCTTCTCTCCTCTTCTCCTCCCGTCTTCTTTCCATTCCTTCCCATCTTCTCTCCTCTTCTCCTCCCGTCTTCTTTCCTCTTCTCCTCCCGTCTTCTTTCCATTCCTTCCCATCTTCTCTCCTCTTCTCCTCCCGTCTTCTTTCCTCTTCTCCTCCCGTCTTCTTTCCATTCCTTCCCATCTTCTCTCCTCTTCTCCTCCCATCTTCTTTCCTCTTCTCCTCCCGTCTTCTTTCCATTCCTTCCCATCTTCTCTCCTCTTCTTCTCCCATCTTCTTTCCTCTTCTCCTCCCGTCTTCTTTCCTCTGCTACCCTCTACTGCAGGGGTGCTCACACTTTTTCTGCATGTGAGCTACTTATAAAATGACCCAGTCAAAATATCTACTACCCACTTCTTGTGGGCGGGGCCTGGGCCACAGCATTGTCAGATTAACATTTGTTCCCGGAGAAGTCAGTAACATTGTTTATTATGTTCCCTCACCCCCCTGGGGTCTGATTAATATACTCAGGGGTCTGAAAAGATAGCGGTAGTGGGATCACGGCCTGGCCCGGGCCTATTCACTACCACCCGCGGCGGCCTATAGTACAAGGGGAAGCAGGGGCGGCAGTGAACAGATCCGGGGAGATTGGTAAATAGGCCGCTACCTGCTGGAGATACTCCAGGAGGTAGCGGTCTATTATAAAAGAAACAAACATAAAGTTCTCATACTTACCGATCTCGATGCTGGTGCTGCTCCCGCCACCGCATCCTTTTCTCCTGGCAGACGTCTGTGTATCGGCGTAGGCGGCGTGATGACGCCGCCTACGCTGAAACGTAGATGTCTGAACCAGCACAAGGAGAGCGGCAGCTCTCCTGCGCTGGTTCAAAAAAAAAAAGTAAAAAAAAAAAAATATAAAAAATGTAATGCGATCGACCCATACTTCCTTTGCCATCAACCGGTAGATCGTGATTGACGTATTGGGCACCACTGATCTAGTGTTTTCTCTTCCATCACCTCTCTATGGGTCTCTTTGTCTTTCTCCGGGTTCCGAGTTTCTCTTTTTGGCTTTCTTACTCTCCCTCACTCTCTATAGCGCTCTCATGCCACCTCTGTTGCTCTCTCCACTTCCTGATCTATTTCTCTCTTTGTCAGTGATGCCAACCCTTTATCATCTACTCGATTATTTTATAAGTTCTCTGAGTTCCAATAAACTCAAGTGACATGGTTGTGTTACGTAGATTCTCCATATGGTAACTACCTATAGATACCCCAACAAGTTGATGGTTCATTTATATTTGGATCATCAAATTTGAGACTAACAAATGGTACCAAAATTAATCTAGGAAACCTTCGTAAAGGATGAGAAATATGTTACCTGTGAGACGCTCGGAGCTTCTGGTGTCGGGCTTTCATAAATTGACACTGTTCCCTCTTCGGTTTTGGCAGTTTGCCGTTTCGTTGATACCACCAGTTTACATCTCTGCCGTTAGTTATCCGTGCCCCCGACTGTGTGTGATTAGTTCTAAGGGGCGCGTTAGTAGATCTTACTGTATCTTGTGTGATCGCTTTTGATGCGTAGCTGGAAGAAGCTGATCTTATAAACGCCGCGTCCTACGGAGAGAGATAATTACGTAAACCCAAACCCTTCTTTCCTTCCTTTCCTTTTTTCTTGCGGATTGTTCTCTCTTGTTTAGTTTATGTTCTGTTTGGGTAGCGATTCCCTCGAGGACCCTCACATTACTTTAGCTCACCGACGCTACCTCTGGTGGTTAATGTAAACACCGATATCTACAAAATAAAAATAAAAAATCCAGGGGCCGCTCTTTTGTTTGTGTTTATGATTACGTTTAGGAATCGCGCTGATTTATTATGCGAACAACAGTTCTGGGATTTATGTCCTAAATTTGCTCTGCGGGAATTAACTTAACATCTAAGTGATTGTTATATTTTGTTTTTATTTTGTTTTTATTTTTTGTTTCCACCTTCGTGCACAGAATTCTTTCTAGTTTTTTTTTTTTTTTGCTGTTGTCTGCGGCGGTATATCTAAGTGTAATATATACACACGCATCTGTCTTGCTTACAGAATATTACCTCTTATCCCAATACACATTTATATGCAGACTCCGTTTATCTGAAGAGGGAAAAAAAAGTTGAGAGGCGGCCTACGTCATCTTCGTTACTATACAGGGAACGTTTGGAGCACGGCCAATATACAGCCCCATATGGGCCCTTGTTATACTACAGAATCGGTCAAGAAAACAAATCATGTCATGTGTTCTTTTGGATGACGTGTTTAGCTAGTCTTTCCAAGATGCTTTATTTTAAGAGGAGACGACTACGGTCTTCCACCGTACGGTTCCAGGAGATCGACATCTCTTCTTTTCGTCCACCGCTCAATTGGCATCATATGGACAATACGTTGTGTTCACAGCTTTATCTTTACCACGGGAGCTTTTATTTGAAGATGAATGGCTGACCAATAGCACTTTCTTCATACTGTGCCACCTGGTTGTCCAATTTAGCGGGACAGATTTTGATTTACAGCCCCATCCAAATTTGCGACTCACATGAGTGTGAATGACCCCACATAGGATATCACTTTATGGACTTAGTTGTCTGTTTGTCGTCTTGTCTCAAGGTGAGCGTTAATAGATTGTAACCGAAAAGTCCTTTATACAACCAGGTTACATGAATGGCATCACATGAATAGAATTAAAATTTCCTTATTATTTATTACTTTTGCACCATCTACTAAATTTTTGAAATTTTTTATCCAAGGGCTTTGTCATATGGGAACATCACAGTAATCCAACTGGAACAGTGGTGCCCATTAGTGTTGAGCGTATAGTATTCGAATTCCTCGTTCCTATAGGAATGCCTTGAAGCCGGCCGGCGCCTAACCCCTTCGCGATCGGCTGCTCCCATGCATTCCTATGGGAGCGGAGGGATTCGAATACTATTCGCTCAACACTAGTGCCCATTAAGTAGAAGATTTAGGGCCCTTTCACACATGATTTTTGTGACCCATTATAGTGGCCACACACTCAACAATGTTCATGATCAGAGTCCACTCCGGGTCTCCGCTGTACATTACAGTGGAGACCCAGTACGATAGCTATGGTAGCCACTGTGCAGCCGAGCAGCCGCCATCTTTAAGTAGTAATCACACGGTAGATGTCAGCTAAGGGTTATTTTTGGACTAGGGCTTACTCCAAAAAAACCTAGAAAATTTAGCTACGGCCTATTTTCGGGGTAGGGCTTATTTTTGGAGAAACAAGTTGCGTATATAAAATCTCAACCAATGTTCTAGTTTATACAATAATATAGAATAGGATGAGAAACGAGGACTTGGTGAACCATTTCCAAAACTTTACGGCACTCACAAAACAATCTTCAGCTTTTCAACCAAGATATTACTGCAAAGCAGAGCAATCTGTGTAAGTGTTGTTGCCGTCCTCCACCAGCCTTTGTTACAAGTTGCCCCTTGATAATATTTTAAGAGCTTTTTTCCAAATCTTGATGTTTTTTTCCCTTCTCTTCACGTCTGGAGTGCGCTTTCCTGCAGTGTCGATTTAGGTGGCATTTCCTCTTGACTTCATCTGAATAATCTAGTTACAGTTTGATGATTTTGCCGCTCTCATCCAGTTTCTTAATAATACGAGCCACTTTTCATTAATGCTCTATTTTCCGTGAGAGGCTGAAAACTCTACAGTCTACACAATAATAAACACTATAACCTGAGACAAAAAGGCTCCTGCATCACAATGCGCCATCTCGAGAGCTCGGCTGACAGCAGCGCAGAAACCATAAGTGTGTTTCATGCCAAACAAGTGCACTTTTAACTGCAGATGTCGGAAAGGCACCCTTAGAAATGTGCACTCATTGAGGTGCTGCGATTTTGTTTGCAAGGGTCAATTTCCCGCTTCTGTCAACTCAAACAATTGGAAAGGAGGTTGATTCTGGGTCAGGGCACAGGAACAGTTTTTTTCTGTGTTGTAAATGATCATTTCTCTGCTCCAGTCTACAGGATGAGTTGTGTACATAGTGATTATTGCGTTTAACTCTTTAAGGGATCATTTGGGATTAGTTGACCCCTTTTAAAAGCCAGAACTTGATATGCTGGTTCTGGTGACAGTAACCTATCTATCTGCAGGGCTGGGGTGATATGCTGGTTCTGGTGACAGTAACCTATCTATCTGCAGGGCTGGGGTGATATGCTGGTTCTGGTGACACTAACCTATCTATCTGCAGGGCTGAGTTGCTATGCTGGGTTCTGGTGACACTAACCTATCTATCTGCAGGACTGGGGTGATATGCTGGGTCTGGTGACAGTAACCTATCTATCTGCAGGGCTGAGTTGATATGCTGGGTCTGGTGACAGTAACCTACCTATCTGCAGGGCTGGGGTGATATGCTGGTTCTGGTGACAGTAACCTATCTATCTGCAGGGCTGGGGTGATATGCTGGTTCTGGTGACAGTAACCTATCTATCTGCAGGGCTGTGGTGATATGCTGGTTCTGGTGACAGTAACCTATCTATCTGCAGGGCTGGGGTGATATGCTGGTTCTGGTGACAGTAACCTATCTATCTGCAGGGCTGTGGTGATATGCTGGTTCTGGTGACAGTAACCTATCTATCTGCAGGGCTGGGATGATATGCTGGGTCTGGTGACAGTAACCTATCTATCCGCAGGACTGGGGTGATATGCTGGTTCTGGTGACAGTAACCTATCTATCTGCAGGGCTGGGGTGATATGCTGGTTCTGGTGACAGTAACCTATCTATCTGCAGGGCTGGGGTGATATGCTGGTTCTGGTGACAGTAACCTATCTATCTGCAGGGCTGAGTTGCTATGCTGGGTTCTGGTGACACTAACCTATCTATCTGCAGGGCTGGGGTGATATGCTGGTTCTGGTGACAGTAACCTATCTATCTGCAGGGCTGAGTTGATATGCTGGGTCTGGTGACAGTAACCTATCTATCTGCAGGACTGGGGTGATATACTGGGTCTGGTGACAGTAACCCATCTATCTGCAGGGTTGGGGTGATATGCTGGGTCTGGTGACAGTAACCTATCTATCTGCAGGGCTGGGGTGATATGCTGGTTCTGGTGACAGTAACCTATCTATCTGCAGGGCTGGGGTGATATACTGGAGTCTGGTGACAGTAACCTATCTATCTGCAGGGCTGGGGTGATATGCTGGTTCTGGTGACAGTAACCTATCTATCTGCAGGACTGGGGTGATATGCTGGTTCTGGTGACAGTAACCTATCTATCTGCAGGACTGGGGTGATATGCTGGGTCTGGTGACAGTAACCTATCTATCTGCAGGGCTGGGGTGATATGCTGGGTCTGGTGACAGTAACCTATCTATCTGCAGGACTGGGGTGATATGCTGGGTCTGGTGACAGTAACCTATCTATCTGCAGGACTGGGGTGATATGCTGGGTCTGGTGACAGTAACCTATCTATCTGCAGGACTGGGGTGATATACTGGGTCTGGTGACAGTAACCCATCTATCTGCAGGGTTGGGGTGATATGCTGGGTCTGGTGACAGTAACCTATCTATCTGCAGGGCTGGGGTGATATGCTGGTTCTGGTGACAGTAACCTATCTATCTGCAGGGCTGGGGTGATATGCTGGTTCTGGTGACAGTAACCTATCTATCTGCAGGACTGGGGTGATATGCTGGGTCTGGTGACAGTAACCTATCTATCTGCAGGGCTGGGGTGATATGCTGGTTCTGGTGACAGTAACCTATCTATCTGCAGGACTGGGGTGATATGCTGGGTCTGGTGACAGTAACCTATCTATCTGCAGGGCTGGGGTGATATGCTGGGTCTGGTGACAGTAACCTATCTATCTGCAGGGCTGGGGTGATATGCTGGGTCTGGTGACAGTAACCCATCTATCTGCAGGGCTGGGGTGATATGCTGGTGACAGTAACCTATCTATCTGCAGGGCTGGGGTGATATGCTGGTGACAGTAACCTATCTATCTGCAGGGCTGGGGTGATATGCTGGTGACAGTAACCTATCTATCTGCAGGGCTGGGGTGATATGCTGGTTCTGGTGACAGTAACCTATCTATCTGCAGGGCTGGGGTGATATGCTGGGTCTGGTGACAGTAACCTATCTATCTGCAGGGCTGGGGTGATATGCTGGGTCTGGTGACAGTAACCTATCTATCTGCAGGGCTGGGGTGATATGCTGGGTCTGGTGACAGTAACCTATCTATCTGCAGGGCTGGGGTGATATACTGGTTCTGGTGACAGTAACCTATCTATCTGCAGGGCTGGGGTGATATGCTGGTTCTGGTGACAGTAACCTATCTATCTGCAGGGCTGGGGTGATATGCTGGTTCTGGTGACAGTAACCTATCTATCTGCAGGGCTGGGGTGATATACTGGTACTGGTGACAGTAACCTATCTATCTGCAGGGCTGGGGTGATATGCTGGTTCTGGTGACAGTAACCTATCTATCTGCAGGGCTGGGGTGATATGCTGGTTCTGGTGACAGTAACCTATCTATCTGCAGGACTGGGGTGATATGCTGGTTCTGGTGACAGTAACCTATCTATCTGCAGGGCTGGGGTGATATGCTGGTTCTGGTGACAGTAACCTATCTATCTGCAGGACTGGGGTGATATGCTGGTTCTGGTGACAGTAACCTATCTATCTGCAGGGCTGGGGTGATATGCTGGTTCTGGTGACAGTAACCTATCTATCTGCAGGGCTGGGGTGATATGCTGGTTCTGGTGACTTCCTTCACAGCCCCTTTCTTGAATCTTGCTTAGTTTACTGTGTTCCGCCACTGTTACGTTGCATTGTTGGTTAAATCACCAGCTGCTTCTCAATAATGGATTACTATTCTACTTATAAGAAAAAACACACACATATAAATCAACGTCACGGTAATGGCGCGGGCAATCTGGCACACAGCACATGGAGAAGGCGGCTTTTGACATTCGACAAATGTTAATCTCATGCAGATTCTTCTTCTCCAGAGTTATCTTCACAATCCACCTTTGGCCATAAATGGGCCCATTAGAGATCTCCGGAGACTTGTCCAGTCTGGCCTTGTGACTTGCCCAGGACCACACACACGATCGCCTCTTCCCTTCGTACCTCTCCTGCCATCGCTTATCATCCTCCGTGATTGACAGCCATCGCTTCTGCTTCCCTCATTTGCAATGCAGATTATTTGTCAATTAATTGTGGCATCTGACGTATCTGAGAAGTGACAGGTCCTCATCCTTCAGCTTGATCAAGAACATATGGCGCATTCATTTTTAAAGCCTTGGGAGTTATATTTACCATCGACAGTCGACAAAACATTCCGGCAAACTAATTATAAAACATTACATTTCCGGGATTTGTTGCAATAGGAATTCTAAATGAATTCTCTTTCTCTCTGCATCTTTACATAATGTAACGCTAACGCACTTCAGTTTTGGTATTAAAGCCAAATTGTATTACCTCCATGTTTCCCATGATTCTACTGAATGGTGTTAATTTGGGATCCTAAAGTGTGTGGGATCCTCCCTCCGTTCAGTCGGTGTGCGGGAGGTTCAGGTAATATGGCACAGAGGCTGACATTGTGCGAGACATTACAACGATCCGGAGCGGGCCATACATCTCACAGAATCCTAAATCGAATTCTTATTTCTTTCGCCCCTGCAGACACCTGCACGTTTGGTTGAGCTGAGTCTACCTGGACTAGTGGACAAATCTCTGCCCAAGCGACATGTAGAATACTGTGCGCAACTTTGGGCACCTGTATATTGGAAAGATGTAGCAGGAGGGTGCAACAGTGCAACGATAAGAGCGTAGTGATACATGAATGAATGGATGGCACAGAGATCTTACCAATGATCATTGTATATCGAAGACTGTAACCAGGACAATGGGCATCCTCTGCTTGGAGATATATATGTATATTTTAGCATAGGGTGGCTTTACATTAAGGTTGGGAAGTCTGTGGACTCATTGCTACAAGATGCGCTGATAAGCTGTACAAGTGCAAGAGGCCACTGAATGACTTTCTTGAAATTTAAATTATTGCAAGATTGGAGAACTAGTATTTTGGGATGGGATGATAATCCAGGGATTTAGTCTGATTCCCCTAGATGGAATTGGGAAGAAATTTCTGCCCCTAATATGGGGTACTTGGCATCCACCTTGTGTGTTTATTTTTTTTTTTATTTCTTTATTCTTTTATGTTTTTTTTATGCTCTGGATTAATATTGTAGTTTTATAGTTTGGACTTGTGTCATTATCCAATCTTATCAACTATGTAACTACGGTAATATTTGGGGAGACTCAGGACTATCCTATACACCTTAGATAATCCGCGGGTCCCATCAAAATCAGCATTTGTATGATGTAATGGAAAACTATGAAGGTGTTTAATTTTTGTTTGTTTTTTTTTCTCCTTGATTCTAATATAATAATCTTATGAAGACATAAAGGTGTAGTGGAAGAGAATAAATACACACAACTATATCTAAACCTACATTCACAACTAACCCTACATGTATCTAAACCTACATGTATCTAAACCTACATACACAACTAACCCTACATGTATCTAAACCTACATACACAACTAAACCTACATGTATCTAAACCTACATACACAACTAAACCTACATGTATCTAAACCTACATACACAACTAAACCTACATGTATCTAAACCTACATGTATCTAAACCTACATACACAACTAACCCTACATGTATCTAAACCTACATGTATCTAAACCTACATACACAACTAAACCTACATGTATCTAAACCTACATGTATCTAAACCTACATACACAACTAAACCTACATGTATCTAAACCTACATGTATCTAAACCTACATACACAACTAACCCTACATGTATCTAAACCTACATGTATCTAAACCTACATACACAACTAAACCTACATGTATCTAAACCTACATGTATCTAAACCTACATACACAACTAACCCTACATGTATCTAAACCTACATGTATCTAAACCTACATACACAACTAACCCTACATGTATCTAAACCTACATACACAACTAACCCTACATGTATCTAAACCTACATGTATCTAAACCTACATGTATCTAAACCTACATACACAACTAAACCTACCTGTATCTAAACCTACATGTATCTAAACCTACATGCACAACTAAACCTACATGTATCTATACCTACATGTATCTATACCTACATGTATCTAAACCTACATGTATCTAAACCTACATACACAACTAACCCTACATGTATCTAAACCTACATGTATCTAAACCTACATGCACAACTAAACCTACATGTATCTATACTTACATGTATCTATACCTACATGTATCTAAACCTACATGTATCTAAACCTACATACACAATTAATCCTACCTGTATCTAAACCTACATGTATCTAAACCTACATGCACAACTAAACCTACATGTATCTATACCTACCTGTATCTAAACCTACCTGTATCTAAACCTACATGTATCTAAACCTACATGTATCTAAACCTACCTGTATCTAAGCTTACATTTACAGCGTGACATCTGTTACATTCTTTGATATTCTTTGCACTCCATGTGAATGGGATTTTGTTCTCCTTTCACCTACTGGACTGTGTTATAGATTTATGATGTGGAATTGGCACCTAAAACCTGTGACCGATCCACAATGTGGCCTCAGTTCGTTCCTTCTTGGCCGTCTCCACTTCCATTTGCTTTGCTTACATCATCGCGGATTATTGTGAACACTTAGAGAAATGGCAGTTTTATTACCAGGAGTCATTATTATAAATCTTTTGCTCCTGTACAAGAGGTGTTGGGTATATAAATGATCGGGGCGTCATTACTAGCTACATGCATTAGCCTAAGTGACCCATCCATCTTTATTAAATGTGTATCTTGTATCCAGCACAAGTCCTATATGTATTACCTGCTAATATATGATTTGTCTTTTTTTTGTGGAACTCTAGCACTGATATGGATTCAAGCTTTTGCATGTAAGCAGAGCTGGTGTGTGCGTCTGGGGCTGTACTTGGTGATTCTCGTGCCCTGTCGCCTGATTTTTTGTGAATTAGAGGATCTTTACGGCTTCTCTTGTCAGGCTGAGGATATTTGACCTCTACCGTTCATTATATATTCCTCTGGGAACCTCAGTGATTACCTGTAGCCTGAAGGGGAACCTGACAGCAAGGGTTTAGTTTCCCTGCAACACCAGTACAGGAGAATTTCGGTAGTACATAGATCAGTTCCCTTTTATTTGAATAACAGCTAAGCTGCAGTGACTCAGTTCGGCCACTACACCCAGAACAGTGCTGTCTGCTTCCTGCTCCATTCTCTTCTGACAACGACTAATCAATAGGGGTGTCCTATATCAGACCCCTACAGATATTAGTGATCTATCCTTAGCATATTAACCTTGAACTCCCCTTTTAACTGGTCAGTAACTTCTCCGACAACTTAGTCTCGTTTCATAGAGCATCTCATGCTGGACCAACATGCAATGCACTTGAATTAAAAATGTTGCTGCTTCTTGCCTGAAAAACTTCTTTAGGCTGAGGCCTCATGTTGCAGAAATGCAGATTTTTTTTGTTTTAGATTTTGCTACATTTTTTGAGCCAAGCTGAGTTTCCGCAACGTTAAAGCTCCTGCCACTAGGTGTCTCCCTTCTAGCGAAATTAAAGTTGACCCCTTTGTTAACAGGGAAGTCCGACCCTAGATACATTAAATGAGCAAGACAGAAAGACAGTGAGGGGGGGAGGGGGATTTCTCTCTTTACACAGTGAGTGCAGATGCAGGGGCTGATTTTCCTCACAGCCTCACACCTGTCTGCAAACTACAAGATTGAAGACTGAAGATTCTGCACGTCTTACAGCTTATAATGTAAGAAACGTTTATGTACTTGTATCTGCTTATGGCTGTGGTTACAGATGGGGTATTATTCAGGGACAGCAGCAACTTTCTTGACTACGATCACGGATTGCTCTTTCCCTGTGTCCTGCCAGTATGGTCGATGCTAGAATTTAGTGGGTACCTGCTTGTATCTGCTCTACATATGCAGTTTAGTGTTCCTGGATATCTTATATTATGGTTACTATTTGCTCTTGTACAGTTACTCCTGGCAGATATGCATGTAAACAGATAATGGAGAGCGGAGGGCAAACACTTACATCCTCAGAATGCAAAATGGTGGGCACTGTCCGCAGAAAATCTGATAGGTCGCCGCGTGAAGGCTTACCTAGCCATAGAAGAGATTGTGCCCAGCAAGACCAAGCAGACGGTTTAATGCCTTCCATAGGTGTCGTGCGGTTTTAGGTTTGTGCATAGATTTGCAAACACCATCTATTTGCTTGCACATGACAACTGTCTGTTTAAGCTTGCAGCCTGTGCGCTTTGTGCAGAGCTGATGGCTACAGATTGTACGCTTCATACATACTGACAATATGACTAATTAAAATTAATGAATGCTAAAACCTTATGTTACCAAGCCGTCCAGACCCAGACATGAAAGAGTCTTGATAATCCAGGGTTAGGTAGCAGCCGGCGCACACTCTGCTGTCCTAGACTGTCAGGTATGAAGTGACACTATTACCGCAATGTTCCTGCCACATGAGAGCGGCTCTGGCTCCGTTCAGGATACGGAGACTCTTCTCGCCAGTCCTTTGTTTTCCGCGCTCGCTTTGTTTTCCAATGTAATAAAGAGAAAGTTTCCTCCTGTAACAGGAGGCAGATCTGTCCTCGCAGTCTGCTGTGGGGTCCGTCGCTCGGCAATCTGTCGCTTTCTCCCAGGCAAATGAAGCTTGTGTTTCTCGGACTGTGGCTTTCCTCGCATTCTGTTCATTCACAATCCACCTGTGGCTCAAAAGCGATTGCTAATACAAAACACACAAAGGTAAGGGGTGAGGGCATATTACTTCAATGGCACTCGGCAAGCTGACTGCTGACAGCGCGACCGCCATTAGAAAAGCACTTTCCTTAAATGAGTAGTGCAGGGGACTATGAGAACATTATAATATAATATACCGCTACTAATAACGAAATACATGCCGCCTCCTCCACTTATTACACTGCGCTTATCCTCATCTTCACTCAGTCCATTTGTTTACATACAGTCTGTATTTGTAGCCAGCTCACACACATAAAAGTCTATGGAGAGGGGAGGGGGGAGGAGGCTGTTAATTGATTTATTGTCTCATTCTGTGCAGTGATAGAGACTTAAAGGGATCCTATCATTAAAATCAATTTTTTTTGTCCCTACCACATAGGAATAGCCTTAAGAAAGGCTATTCTTCTCCTAGCTTTAGATGTTTTCTCTGCGTCTCCATTCGGTATAAATCCTGGTTTTCGCCGGTATACAGATGAATTCTCTTGCAGCACTGGGGGCGGGCCCTAGTGCTCAAACAGCACTGAGGGGTCTCCAGTGCTGCAAGGGAACTCAGCGCCACCTCCATCTTCTTCAGGAACAGGTCTTCTTCGTGTTTTCTTCCAGGGGTTGGCTTCAAACTTCTAAGCCTCAGGCCTAGGGCAAAGCCGACTGCGTATGGCTGCTTAGAATACTGTGTAAGTGGCCATTCTTTTGTGGCCGGCAGGCATGCGCAGTCGGCTTTGCCCAAGGCCTAGAAGTTTGAAGCCAAGCCCTAGAAGAAGATGCGAAGAAGACCCGTTCCTGAAGAAGATGGAGGTGATGCTGTAGAGTTCTCTCGCAGCATTGGGGACGCCCCCAGTGCTGTTTGAGCGCTGGGGTCTGCCCCCAGTGCTGCAAGAGAATTCATCTGCATACCGGCGAAAACCAGGATTTATACCGAACGGCAGCGCGGAGAAGACATCTAAAGCTAAGAGAAGAATAGACCTTCTTAAGGCTATTCCTATGTGGTAGGGACAAAAAATTTGATTTTAATGATAGGATCCCTTTAACCTAATATTTAGCAGTGTTAAAAGAGCTCCCTGACTCGGGCCTGGTTCACATCTGCGTTTGGTATTTCGTTCGGGGAGTCTGCTTAGCTCTCCCCCCAACGGAATACCAGACGCATTAAAAAGCGAAGAAACCACACGGACCCCGTAGACTACTATGGGATTTGTGTGTTTTCCATGCTTGCCGCACTTTTCTCTCTGCATGATTTGTGCAGACACTGTGCAGAAAACACACTGACCCTATTAGAGTCTGTGGAATCCGTGTGGTTTCTTGGCTAACCGCTTTTTAATGCGTCCAACCCAAGCGGACTCCCCGAACAGAATATCAAATGCAGAATGTGAATCGGACCTCAGGGTAGTCAAGTTACGCGGCTATTTATGTACTTTCTATCCGCTCCTCCCTTCTCCCTGTACACTTGCATTCTGTCTGCCGCCACCATAGGTTTCCTTTTTGGGTCAATTTGCGGTGACGCACATTTCTATTACCAGACCCGCTGCGGTTGGTGCACTGTGGTAGTATTGCCACTAAATATCTGGCACATTTTTGGTGCCCGTCAGATATTGGACCACAAGGATCCCAGATTAACATTTCTATTTGCTTGTAGTTCAATATCTTGTGTCTCGTCTGGATATGACGGCTCCTGCGGAGTCTTACGAGTCGCTCTACTTCTGTGTCTTCTCGCTTCCATGTCATCCTTCCCTCTGAGCAGTTTTGATAATAGGCAGGTGTGACCTTTAAGATAATCTGATAATTAGACATCTCCAGGGTCTTGAAAGCTTCCTGGAAACAGCGGGATAATGTAGGAAGTGCCACCTACTTCATCTCAGTGGGCTCCGCAACCTCTACTTTTTCCAAGTGCGTTTTTTTTTTTTTCGTCTGATTAGGAAATTTATTTAATGGGAGTTTATGAAAAATTATATTTCTGCAAAATGACGATGAAACTTTTATCCGGAGCCTTGAGATTAGTGTTGCTGAACTTCAGAGCTTCCTTGTTCACTTATACTATGACTTCTTGTGGCCTTGTTTGGATCTATGGCTGACCAGGTCAACCGCTATCCTGCAAATATGGACCATTACTTACTGCCCTTCTCCCATCTCAGATATTTGTGTGTGGTGTATCTACACCATGCCACATATGTAACCAGGAAATTGTGGAAGGATGCAACACAAAAAGTAACTTTAGGCTGGAAGGCCGTGTTTATTCAGTTCCAATGACACTGGAGACAAGGCGACGCGTTTTGACACCGGGTGGGTGTCTTTTTCAGGCCAAGCAGGTGGTGTCCAGCAAAAGCCTTGGAACCAAACCTTCTTGGCTGGTGTCTGGGTAGGAGTTGCAACTGTCACCATTGGACCCATACCAGAACCCATCTACGGGCGCCAGTTTTTCTTTTTATTGATGCCATATATGTGTGTTAGATCTAGGTTCCATCTTCTATGTGTTATAGATGTAGGTTCCATCTTGAGGATGGGGTGAGGGCAGGGACTCCTGTCCCACAGCCACTTAAAGTTGGCATGTTTCATATGGGTAAACCCCTTTAAGCGCATCCTAAGGTCTCCAGAAGTCCCGTAGGCCCGGTTCACATCTGCGTTCAGGTTTTCCGTTCGGGGAGTCCACCTGGGATTAAAAAGCGGTTACCTAAAGCAAACCCGTGGACCCCATAATGGTGTGCGTGTGGTTTCTGCACAAAACATGCAGAGAGAATAATACTGCTTACAGAACTTTTGTCTCCTCATGTTGCATGCAGAAACTACATGGTCTCCATAATAGTCCTATGGGGTCCACGGGTTTCCCAGGTAGCTGCTTTTATTATGCATATAGGTTTCTGTTTGGGGAGTCCCCAAGCAGACTTCCTGAACGCACATGCGAACCGGGCCTAAGATAAAGAAAATTGACACATCACTATCTTAGGTCTCCTGTGTTGCAAACTTGGCCAACTCACTTGTGGTGTCGCTAAAGGGGAATTGAAGACTTGTCATCCAGTTTTTCCAGAGATAGCAGTTGCTTTTCTCTAGTTATGTACCATCTCTGAAAGTCTGTCAACTAGACAAAATTTCTAGTCTTACAATATGTAACCAAGAGGTATACTACCCAAAAGTGGCCTCTGAGAGCTAAGCACTTTTATACTCTTGTGGTTGTATCTAATCAGACCACACCTATACCCCAGTTTTGCAGCAATGTGGGCGTGCTATTTTTTTTATTTTCTTTTACAATGTCGTATTCTTGCGTTACCCAGAGAATTCTTTTTAATCTGTTACTTTGTGCCATAAAATCATCATAAAAACATAACTGGCACCTCCCCACGAGAAACAAAACGTCATTAGCGTGCGGCCGGCTGACGTCGTCTCCACGGCGTGTGTTCCTTTGTGTCTCGAGTCCTTCTCTATGGTCTGCAGATCCGCACAATCCCCATTGTTACATTTCGTACCAAAAGTTGGCAGTTTTCGCTCGTTACAGATGAATTAAACCGAGGATATTTTTTCAAAGGCCTCAAACGAAGCAAAAAAGTTGGCACGAAAGAACGGCATCTCTACCAGTAAAAGTAAAGTTTGCGTGTGTGGGGGTATGGACGCGTCGCCGCGCAGGCGTCTGGCTGCAGATTTGACTTGCAAACAATTGTTGCTAATGGAAAAGAAGATTGCAGCTGCCTCCATCCGCAGACACCTCCAGCGAGAGGGATTTCGGGGAGGAGGGGGCGGATTGGTGTGTCTGCGCCGCCTGGCATTGACAGTCTCCTCTCCCTTGGTGTTTTATACGTTTGCAGCGAGCGCTGCCGGTAATTACGCCTCTTAATTTAAGAGAGCATGGTAGGAGTGAGGAATATAAATCTCTGTATTAGCCATAGAGATTGAAAGCGGGGACAGTGAACCTTCTCCTCTCCGAGATGATATTTGAGAATGAAATAGTGACATTCCACATAAACCTGAAAAATTACTCTCTTTAACGGAAAAAAATGGGAAACGGGTCCAGCCTGGGAAAGACGGGAGGAAACCGAAATGTTTCTTCTTTTATTCGCTTGACCTTGGCTGTCGGGATTCTTTTGTTGTTTCAGTGTGAAATAAAAATAGAAAAGATTTTGCTTTTTGTTTTTTTGCAAACCAATTAGCCGAGGTTGAAGTTCAGAGTCTCCAAAGATTGGACCCAATTAGCTCTTACGGTTTCAATAGCTCAGACGTTTCTGTGATGCGACATGGAACGCTTATCAAACTTGCATGGTTCACATTGGCGTTCGGGAACGCATGGTCACCTGACAGACGGAGACCCTGTACGCTATGCCACATCTGGCCATGGGCGGTGTCTGGTATTGCTGTTCTGCTCCATTGAACCTGTGGGCCAATATGGCACTGTTTTTGGAAGAAAGAAACCATACTTTTTGGATACTGCACCAATCCTTTAAGACTGAGGCCTCACATTGCAGAAAAGCTGTGTATTTTATTGGGATTTTTTTTGTTGCAGACTTTGTTCACTGGTCTCATGGTCTGATTACAGTTGAGTCCTATTCACATGAAAGGGGCTGAACTGCAATAGCAAGCCCACTTATATTATATAGGACCCTGTTTTAGGACCTCTCTTAAGGTGGCCATACACATCGGGTAGCGGTCACCCAACAGCTATTTCTTCCAACATGTATGCTAAACCTGGCTATTCTTCTCAATGGTAAGAGGGGAGTAGGGTGCGGCCAGACACATCCCATGACCACTTACCTACTGTAAAATCAGTCATATTAAAAATCAGAATGATCAATCCTCTATGACACATCTATACACATTAGATGGTCTGCTGCTTCTTCCAAAATTCCCAGGTTCACCTGATGTTACCTGATGTTCTTCTGCGTCCATTGTACCTGTTATAGAATAGGGCGCTCTTCCGTTACCCCAATGTGTTGTCCGTAGCATGCTCTTGCCCAGCTCCCCCAGATGCAAGACTAGGACGTGGTCCATAACAATGGTCACTCCCCATTCTCACTTTTCTGCAAAATCTGGGGCCCTTTCAGGTGTAACACAATGTATTTTTTTTTTTTTTTTTTTACACCGTAAATATTATTCCAGTCCCTTTAAACCTCTTCTATATTGACCCTGGACAAAGGGGGGAATTTATTAAGGCCAAGTTCATGCTGCAAAAAACGAAGAGCAATTCCTGCATTCGGCCGTGCTCTCAATGAATAGGATTAATCGGCTCGAGCTGTGGAATAAGCGGCAAGATCGAGAGGGATGCTTATTTTTTTGCGTTTTTCTGTCTTCCTCTGAAAATAATCTGAAGCTGAATCCGTCCCCAATACACCCAAACGTACCCTAAGACTGGAGTTTCCTAGGCCAGGCTTAATAAAGGTCCCGACTGGTGTGAGCCGGACCTATAATTACTAAAACGCTCCCGCCTCTTAAATCAGACACACACCCGTGTGCCGGAATGGAAATCTAGGGGAACTAGCATTGACCTTCTGTACGACATCGTATGAGTTAGAATAATTGTCGGGCCAAGTCGTCCCTGCCCGAGTCCACACATTTTCGCCAAAAAGTGGCCATCTACGCCAGAAAATTGCGTAAATTACCCCCAAATCCTATAAACCATCGTCAACTTAACATTCTGTCTAGAATTTTGCAGTACAATGTGGACATTGCACGGGAATGTTATATGAGAACTATATGGTGATTTTATTTTATATCTGCAGCCTCAGAAGTTATCTAAAAACCGCCGCGTTCCCCGGATCACCGTGCGCATAAATACGCCATTACACGAATTTGATGGACTCTCTTACCCGGACACCCAGCCTTGGCCCTTTGGCATAGCTCAGTCCTTACCTATCCTTACATCTTTAATATGCCATGGTGAATCTCGCTCTGTATAAGGCAGTTTGTGTATTTACCTCTTGAAGTTTTCCAATTACACCTAAAGATACAGCAGGACGATCCCTCCGCTTAGGCGCCGCGCCTAATACATCATTTTTGCTATGCTTCTAGCCAATTGCCATTAATCCGCTCTGCCTCATACAATATCCTCGCTCTGTCTGAAAGTATAAATGCGTCTGTGTATCCCAAAGATTTCCTTATTATTTGCCAGCCACATTTAATCTATCACACTGTATCAATATGCCGTAATGGGCCCAGAGATGTCATTTGTCCGCTTTAATAGGGCGATTTTTTTTCCCCCCCTCGCGCTGCTCCCCATATACTTTTTATGTCTTCGGTTTAAATGCTGTTCTCCATTTTTATATTGCATTTAATATCGAGTTGCAAAACACATTTGGTCCGCTGACGTCCCTTCCCAATTTCGTGCAGGTCGCTCTATTGCCGTAGTCTGTTATGGCCGTACCTTTATTTTAAAGCTAATAAAAGAACAGATGGCGTATTCAGCCTGAATCATTCCACATGCTGATGCTAGCAATGGCCAATTTACACTTCCAAGGTTTTTAAGGTCTAGTTGGTGGCGGCGGCGGCGCTGTAAATCAAAGACGTCGGGATTGCTACGTCAAGTCAGTTCAATTTGATGTTCACGTCCTCTGTTAGCCTTTGCATTGTGTTCGACAGCAAGCGTAGCCCCGTCTAAAGAGTCAAAAATAATACTGCGACCCCCGCCATGGCTTTGGTCGGTGTCTGAGCATTGAATTGCTGCGCCTCTAGTAAATTAGTTCTCTTTCCGAAAAGGACAGTTGTTCCTGTATTTCCACTTATCGGCAGGTAGCGTCCCTATCAATTATGGGTAAGGTAAGAAGCTTTTGATGTTGGTTTGCAGCGGGGCTGGTTCTTCGTCACAGAGAGCTTCAACCCATTCAAGTAGAGGCAAACACCCCAAAACAGCTGCCTGCAGAGGACTGTGGTGTGGCTTATAATTAGAGATGAGCGCACACTGTTTGGATCAGCCGTTCCGAACAGCACGCTCCCATAGAAATGAATGGAATCACCTGGCACTTACACTTTGCCGGCAGCCGGTCGCCGTGCCAGGTGCTTCCATTCATTTCTATGGGAGCGTGCTGTTCGGAACGGCTGATCCGAACAGTGTGCGCTCATCTCTAATTATAATCTTAGTGATATCCAAGCCAAAAGCCTCCCACCCCCTGAAGTAGTAGACTGCTCCGACAAGAGGCCAACACCCCAAAACATGTCCGCAAATGAGCGACTGGTTTATTCTTACACAGTTACACATGGGATCGTCTCCTTTCAATAGTTGGCACTAGAGGTATAGTGTATTATACTAGAGGTATAATTTGCGTTCCTGTACCCCTCCCCCGAGGCTTATAAGATTCCTTACATGCACATTTTATAAGGAAAAACAGTCTCATCCTCTCAGGCCACCTGTAAACTGCAGTAGAACCTAAAGCAAAGCAGTGTTACATTCAGGGCTCCATTATTAATTTACAATGAACATATAATATCAGCTATTAAAGGGAAAAAAAAGTATGTTGAAGATCCTGATTTTAGGTGGAGATGCATTGAATGCACAAATGTAACAATGATGGGAATGTTGGACACATTTCAGATGTCTCCTTTCCTATCTTACTTCTTGTCTAGTCTAGATATATAAAGACAATCAGCTTTTCAATACAACAACGTTTCACAATATTCTGCCTCAATTTGATATCCCATATGTGTCTATGCGGCCATCCATTGTTTGCGTGATTTGTAACAATTTGAAGGTTTTGTCCTGATCTTTTCTTGAACTGGTCTCTTGAGTAATTGGAGTATAAGTAACTTTTATTTATTTTGTTATAACTCTACATTATAGAAAGAAAAAAACAATTTCAACAATTAACTCCACCAAAGAAAAGTGTCTGTAACCATTTCTCATGTTTTTATGTCTTATCTTAGCGATCCTGTCCCATACCTTACACAAGCAGTCTATGGAGAGGGGAGGAGCAGGAGGTAAAAGAGACAGATAGGAGGGCATCGCAGCTTTGAAGGTGTTGTCAAGGATATCCCGTTTTTGGCACCGAGGCTGGGGCAGGTGACAAAGTGTAGCAAACAAGTTTTGTTATGCTTTAACCAAATTCAAGCTACGTTAGAGACTCAAGAAAGTATTGTAAACGCCCATTTTCTTGTGGCCAGCGGGCATGCACAGTTGGCTTTGCCCTAGACCCGAGGTCAATCCCCAGAAGAAGACGCGTGAAGACCCCGTTCCTGAACAAGATGGAGGCGACGCTGGAGAGTTCTTTCCCAGTATTGGGGATGCCCCCAGTGCTGTTTGAGCACTGGGGCCTGCCCCCAGTGCTGCGAGAGAACTCATTTGCATATGGGCGAAAAACGGGATTTTAACCGAACGGCGCAGCATCTAAAGGTAGGAGAAGAATAGACTTTCTTAAGGCTGTTCTGTCATGTCAACGAGAAAAAAAAAAGTTTTTAATGGTAGAATCCCTTTAATGGCCGCGGGTTTAGCTTTGTTATGAATAGTATAACTTGCCTAAAAGATAACAATACCTGGAAACAAGTTCCTAGATAATTTTTCAAGAACTGCTTAAGTTCTTTCCACTCCATTTAAGAAGCTTTATAGGTCAGTTTGTCTGGTCCCTCCCACATACATGGCCCTCGTGGTCACATTTGTAGGATTCCTTATTATCGGCCCCCCATTGTCTTCCATCTCTTGGCTTATTAGGCAGAGTTTACAGAACTGTGGAAGTCGTAAAATTATCGCTGCACATGGTCTTTTTCTTGTTACGTGTGTAGCAAATTAAAATTACCTTGCCCCTTGGTCATGTTGGAGCTATGCAGTCCCCGTCCTCCATATGTTTCCTGTCGGATCACCCACTGTGACCCTTCTTTAATATCCCCTTTGATTCATTATAATTTCCCTCCGTAAGCCTCATGTACAAAGTAATTGCAACAGAACAGCGAGAATTCTTTGTTTCACCAAATCCCACTCTCAGAGCTCATTTTGTGTTTTGATGTGGACGATATTTTTGCTCGGTTGGATTTTAATACGGCATTTAGGGGACTCCTTTCTTTTCATCTTTCATATATAGACCGAGTCCAGGCCTGTCCTACCTTTTGATAAGATTTTGTTATGTAAGGATTCTCATGATCAAACTCTAAAGGTGACCATCAACTTCAGATAAATATCATCGAAACTCACCGACTAGCTGATGTGTGGGGGTCTCTTCGCTTTCCTCCAACATGGTGGAAGACAGAAGTTTTTGCTGTTTGATTTCAACAACCTTGATCCTTTCTATATACTCAGGCTAGGGCTGAGGTGTCGGGAAGGAAGGAGCTGTCTGCCCAAAGCGTCCTTAAAGTTTTTCCACTAATAACTTCTTCCCTATCCACAGGATAAGTTTTTGATTGATGGGGATTATGTCAAATTTTTTTGGCGCTTCGTTGACTTCTGCAAGAAAGACGGACATGCTCAAGGGCACTACTCCTTTATTCGCTACAGAAATGAATGGAGTAGTGGTCAAGCATGCCCAACACCGGTATATAGAGGACCCCCCAGTATTTTCGATTGATGGGGTTCCCAACAGTCAGACCTTCAGCGATCAGGAACTTGTTGCCTATCTTGTGAATCGGAGCAAAGCCTTGTTGGTGACAAACCCTGTATGTGTATGTCCACCTCCTATTTGTGATGGTGCTTGAATTAGATGGTCTCATCGACTTGTTTCTATGTGCTCTCTCAGTCATATGGATGACCTAAAGGTCCTGGACGCAGGACCGCACTATATATATAAAACCATAGTGAAGAGAGGCTGACTCTTGGAGCGGTGCCGTCCGTGTACAATTGTGCAGCTGTTCATTGTGATGGAAATTTTGTGAGATGGTGACCTGTTCTGATGGCCCCAAAGGCTCATAGTCATAGGAATTTTTTTTCCCATGAACTTATGGGTGATACTTGTTGACAAGGGGACAGCAGGTATCCAAAAACTGATGGGTATAGGAGGGATATAAATTGTCATTGGCATATCTCCGCTGTCTGTCCAACTTCAGCTCTTCTTCTTACCATTGCTGGTTCCTGCCACCACACCCTAGACCTAGCCGCTTTACTTTCTTTATTCCCCTGGGCTCAGCCTTTCCTTGCTTGATCTTTCGATACCTTTTCTTGCCTTATGATACGTTGTGGGATCTTGGCAGGTCTCTAATACAAGAATGGGGCCAACCTTAGCTCTCTACGGACCCTTTATCTGTTACATTGGATACTTAGTTAGTCGTGACTTTCGTGAATTTTTATTCTTGGAAAAGTTTTTGACTTTCTTGCATCTCCTTCCACTTTTTGTCCTTTTTGTTTTGTTGCTGCGGCAGCGATCTCAATGACAATGACGTTACTAATATTAATATTATATGGAAGCTTTAGAAGCCTAGGTGTGGTATAAAGGTCTGGAGTCCTGTCCTTGCCTTCTGTGCCGCCGGCTGCCTCCTCCGTAGCTTTTTTCTTTCCTTCCTTTAAATATTTATGTATTTAAATTGCTTTATTCTCTTGCATTGAGATTTGTTCTCGACTTTCACCTTTTTATGTGCCTTCTACTTACCATTCACGTTGTATTTGTCTTAGTCTTTTATGACCGTCATGGGGTGTGTGAAGGAGTCCTGAAAAGAAACTTTGTACAAGTCACTCGCTCACGTTGCTGATGTTTTTGATGACTTAAGAATGGCGAAGACCTTGATATTTCAGGTGCCATGTGAGGACAGTAATGGACGGGTGGCCTATAGAGTGGGAAGGCAATGACCGGGTGGCCTATAGAGTGGGAAGACAATGGCCGGGTGACCTATAGAGTGGGAAGGCAATGGCCGGGTGACCTATAGAGTGGGAAGGCAATGGCCGGGTGACCTATAGAGTGGGAAGGCAATGGCCGGGTGACCTATAGAGTGGGAAGGCAATGGCCGGGTGACCTATAGAGTGGGAAGGCAATGGCCGGGTGACCTATAGAGTGGGAAGGCAATGGCCGGGTGACCTATAGAGTGGGAAGGCAATGGTCGGGTGGCCTATAGAGTGGGAAGGCAATGGCCGGGTGACCTATAGAGTGGGAAGGCAATGGTCGGGTGGCCTATAGAGTGGGAAAGCAATGGCCAGGTGACCTATAGAGTGGGAAGGCAATGGCCGGGTGACCTATAGAGTGGGAAGGCAATGGCCGAGTAGGTCAAGATGGACAGAGAACCCAAGTGGCATGGATTCCGAACAACGGGCAGGTTGTAGGGTTGTGATTTATCTTCATTACCTTTATCCCGGCAGTATTGCTCTCTCTATTAGTACTTCACAGTCACAAGAAATTAGGTAGCCATTTTCATCCTTTTTAAGTGAATTTACAGCTCCGAATGAAATCTATTGGGTTTTACGAAGGTTTAATCTTAATGAGTCAGTAATGACCTTCCTCCGCCACCGCTTAACTGCAGTTTATATCACCTCGAGCTCTTATTTATCTTCACGCACTGGTTTTAATATAAAATCCCTCAAACTTCCTCGATAAGTTGGCTGAAACTTTTGCAAACACGCCGGTAACACCTCAACGACAAACCAACAACCTGCTCAGGTTGTATTATCAAGAATATTCTCATGATTTCTATGGAGCTAAGCCAAGTTGTCCTCACAATGGTCATGGGATACCCATGGGAATTCACGATGGGTTGGTCTCTGTTCGGGTTCCCCAAGGACAGCGGTCACACACACAGACTGGCAGACTCCATTGACTATAATGGGGTCCACTGCTTCAAAACTGAAATTCGCAGAGGAAATAAAAAAAAGTCCCTAATGCAGGACCTGTATCTCCATCGATTTTCGTCTCTTTTTGCAGAGTGCGCTTTTTTGATCCAAGCCCTAAACGTAAGATAGCCGGCTTAGGACAGCAATGACTTATAGCCTTTTTTTTGGATAGGCCATCAGTATAAGATCGGTGGGGGTCTGATATCTGATACCCCCCCATCAGTTGCTTTGACTTTCAAATCTGCACAGTGTACAGAGCCTGACACAGACAGCTCCATATAGTGTGTAGTGGCCATTCTGTGCTATTGCAGCTCATCTCTCATTCACTTGATGCCAGACCCCACCAGTCGGACATTGATACCCTAAGGCCATATTCATGTGAACCTCAAAATTGGAAGTGTGATGGCCGTATTTGTAGCAGCCCTCGCACGGCCGTTTTTAGAATTCATTGGGGCAAACTTATTATGCTTTTAGTGCCACTATCTTTTCTTACATGGAGGCAATGGCGCATGGCAATGGTGTGTAGAGGACGTAAATAATGCGGGATATGTACGCCAGTTATGAGCCATCACATATTTCCCCCCCGGTGCATGGCCTGGCAGAGGTTGCTCCCCACAATTGTGAGCCTTGTCCTGTATAAGGTGGACCCCCAGCTAGTAATGGGGCTATGAGGACTTGTATTTGCTCCCCAGAATTGTGAGCCTTGTCCTGTATAAGGTGGAGGCCCGGCTAGTAATGGGGCTATGAGGACTTGTATTTATAAGGGAAATTGATGTTCCCATTCGCTTTATCCCTATATCATTGTGAAGCCTCCCCTGTAGGGCTTTCTGTAATAACACTATATTATGGCCCCCGGCAATGGATATTATTACTAATAAAATCAAGGAATCTTTTATTTCACAAATCCTACATAAACTATAACATTTTGCAAATTCTGGAAAAACCTTCCTAATCATGGACGTTTTCCGAGGCATTTCTTGTGTCGCCCTATTCCCACCCGGGCTTTTATTAGATGTTGTAGCCCTGTCAGTGATGAATGAGTGGCCCCTGGACAACCTCTATTTTCTCTCACGTACGGAGCAGGGTAATGGATGATGCCTTCCCCTCCATAACCAGTATCCTCAATCGCTTTTCTCACATATAGGGTCGCTGTCATATAATGTACGTCCAAGGAGCAGTCATTAGAGCAAAGCTCCGGAGCTTGTATATTGACAGGCCAGCCGTCATAGACATGCTAAGCTGATAGGCCTGTATACCGAGTGTCCGCTCCAGGTACTCGTCATCCTAAGAGCTGTCAATCCTGTCATCTTGGGCTTTTTATTGTGATATTTGTTGTCATGCTTTGGGGATCTGGGCTTTGATTTACTGTAGTCTTCGCACGTCGGTGGCTGAGGACAACCCTCCTGATACTTGGATGAAGTGTCCTTATTTCTAACGTTCTCTGCCATGATTTGATGACGGTTTCTGCTTTTAGGAGATGTTTCCTAATGTAGATCTTATTTCCAGAAAGTAATATTTTTCTAAAATGAAATTTATGAAGGATCTGTCACCTCTCCTGACAAGCCGGGCTCAGTCAATGATTCTGTTCCCCGTAAATATGAACTATTTTGGAGCATTTTCTTATAACTCTATGAAATGTTACGTTCCTCTGTTAATTCTCCTACAAATTTCTGACAAGTGAGTATTACCATGGCCTTAGCCGGTGTTATCTCTACTCAATCTGATCATGTCACTGTCATCAGTGCTAGGACCGAGGGAGGTTGTTTATGTGCAAGTTTCTAGGAGGATTAACAGAGGAACGGCGCAATAGAGAGTTATGAGATAAGGTGCAACAATTATTGTAGGGGAAATTAAGATATTTACTAAACCAGTTTAAAGGGATGTTATAGAAAGGTTATGACCAGTCCTCATAGACTTTAAGTATCACATCAGTGGCCCCTGCACGGATTAGCTGTTAGGGTCCACTTCTGACACCCATATTGTACACGGCTCTCATACCTTGTATAGTGGTCAGGCGCCATTGCTACAGCTCAGTTTCCATTGAAGTCAGCCCCCAAAACCAATCAGAATCAATTCCTGGACAGTCCCTTTAAGTATAGAAATGTATTTGTACCCAGTTCCAATTTTCTATATTTATACCGATATTTTGTGTCCTATGTTTCCTAATATATAGCTACAACATGTTCCACAGTGTCTATACACAGCAAAGCGGAGTCCTTCTAAAATCGTGGATGAAAAAGTCCTGCAAACCCAACTTTTTCATCCAGTGATGTCAGGAAGAAAAGACAGATATCTGATGGGACCCCATTATAGTCAGTAGGGTCCCTTGGGATCCATTGTTGTTCATCATATCAGTCTACGATTAATCTGTTCCCATGACAGAGCTGAAGAACAGATTCGACAATGCAGATGTATCATTAGACATAACATGGCTCGCACCTTTCTTTTTCTCAATCCTCCACATCTTTTCCGCTCACACTTAGGATTGTTCCTGCTTGCTCACTCTTAGGATTGTTCCCGCTTGCTCGCTCTTAGTATTGTTCCCGCTTGCTCGCTGTTAGGATTGTTCCCGCTTGCTCGCTCTTAGGATTGTTCCCGCTTGCTCGCTCTTAGGATTGTTCCCGCTTGCTCGCTGTTAGGATTGTTCCCGCTTGCTCGCTCTTAGGATTGTTCCCGCTTACTCGCTGTTAGGATTGTTCCCGCTTGCTCGCTCTTAGGATTGTTCCCGCTTGCTCACTCTTAGGATTGTTCCCGCTTGCTCGCTCTTAGGATTGTTCCCGCTTGCTCGCTGTTAGGATTGTTCCCGCTTGCTCGCTCTTAGGATTGTTCCCGCTTGCTCGCTGTTAGGATTGTTCCCGCTTGCTCGCTCTTAGGATTGTTCCCGCTTGCTCGCTGTTAGGATTGTTCCCGCTTGCTCGCTGTTAGGATTGTTCCCGCTTGCTCGCTGTTAGGATTGTTCCCGCTTGCTCGCTGTTAGGATTGTTCCCGCTTGCTCGCTGTTAGGATTGTTCCCGCTTGCTCGCTGTTAGGATTGTTCCCGCTTGCTCGCTGTTAGGATTGTTCCCGCTTGCTCGCTCTTAGGATTGTTCCCGCTTGCTCGCTCTTAGGATTGTTCCCGCTTGCTCGCTCTTAGGATTGTTCCCGCTTGCTCGCTGTTAGGATTGTTCCCGCTTGCTCGCTGTTAGGATTGTTCCCGCTTGCTCGCTGTTAGGATTGTTCCCGCTTGCTCGCTGTTAGGATTGTTCCCGCTTGCTCGCTCTTAGGATTGTTCCCGCTTGCTCGCTCTTAGGATTGTTCCCGCTTGCTCGCTGTTAGGATTGTTCCCGCTTGCTCACTCTTAGGATTGTTCCCGCTTGCTCGCTCTTAGGATTGTTCCCGCTTGCTCGCTGTTAGGATTGTTCCCGCTTGCTCACTCTTAGGATTGTTCCTGCTTGCTCGCTCACAGGATTGTTCCCGCTTGCTCAATCTTTCTTCTCCAGTTTTCTTGTAGCTCCTTCGCTCTTTGTTCCCTTTTCTTCTCCACTCTTTTTCCCAAACTTCAGCTCTTTAGGCTGCAGGCGCAGAGGTATGATGGTGGTTTGTGTGCACTTGTCAATACAGTCGATGTATTTTGCATAGTTGTGGACAGGGGTGTGAAGCTTATGGATTCTAAGCCACTTCTCATTCATCTTAATCTGCGCTGTGTGATTTCCAAAGCTAACTGGTGTGCTATATGCCCGTCATACAGGCAGGGGGCATCCTGCAAAATAAATACCGGCAGAACGCAGGAGAAGAGCAGGTGGTACTTTCATTTTTGCTGAAATATCCCAGTATACTTTAAGTGTAAATATAGCTCAGGCTTCGCAAGATCAGCTTTTCATGTCAGCAGGAAAATTCCAGTGCAATGGCTGCAAAAAATAAGTGAGAAATACATGTACTGTGGTTGCAATACCTGAAGTGCACTACGACTAGTAATGCTGCTCTGCGTCTCGGTAGCCGATATGATCACACGTTGTTGAGCTGATGAATTTCATCTATATCTTTACTGTTGTCAGAGCTCAGTTGTTCTCATACAGAGGTCTAAATCCTCTGCAGAGACCATTAAAGGGGTTTCCATTCTTTAAAGGTACGTGCGAGTCTCCTTGAATGCACTGAATGATCACTTACTAATATCCACCCCTGTAAGCCAGGCTCTCATTCACTCACGTGACCCTATACTCTGAACACAGAGTTGTTTCACCTCTTATAACTATGAGACTTGGTGTTTGTCACCACTTTTGCCTGTACATGCCCCCTTTTTTTTTTTTTTTTTTTTTTTGGAGAGGGTAAATGTCACCCTCTGGACATCAGATTGCATAGTCCCAGTAGCAGAACAGTGGCACATTATATTGTCTATAGAGACAGGGAGTTGTTACTGCGCTACCTTATAGCCTATAGTAGAGAGATGTCGGTAGCTGCAAGACAATATCTGTAAGACAGGCAAAGAATAATGAGAATTACAGTCTCTATTATTAGTAATTCCATGCACGAACAAGCCCTGGCGGCATAAAAACAACTGTTGCTGCACAGGATGTTAATGGAAATAAGCTTGAGATTGACTGTGACTGTACCGAGTTCAAGGCATGTTCAGAAGGAACTTGGATATTATGTGATGACTGCAGACAGCCAGAATGTTATCCTATTAAAATTGCTGGTTTATCCTTAGGGTCAGTATTAGGTTGGTGAGGGTCGGTGTCTTGGCATGGCGCTATTGCTCCACTCTCTTCAATACTTCCAACAGTTTGTACGTATTGTAGTTTCAATGTAAGGTGTTGCCACGTTGTTGCATTTGAATGGGACAACACTGCAGGACATTGCTGAGCTGCTGTGAAAGGGATTTCCAATATCATCTTCACTTTTCCGCCATGCTTGACTAGGGCTTGTTATCGGTATTGCATTTAGCCACAGTTGCCCCCTTAGGTACTATCATAGGTGGAACATCTTCCTCATCTTCTCCCTTATCCAGTTGTTTCCACCACCAATAAATTTCCCGGTTAAACTCCAAATTGTTGTGTTATACCTCCTGCTATATCCAATGCCCGTGCCCTGAGAACGCATCAATGTGGCTCGTGGCATAAAGGATTATCGGTGTTGTCTTAAATAATCTTTCCCTTACTATCCCTGTTTATTTTGCAGCTCGGCTTATTCATTTTTAAGCGTTTGATAAATGATTACATAAAGCGAGCGCGACACACTAACTCTACAGTCCCCATAAACTCTGGAAATTTCATTGACTTCCAGTGGGGCTTTGCTGAATTTAATAAGGACTCCTGATGGTATCTCTCATGTATTAATCATGTTGTACTCAAACCCATTATGTTGTAGCATTAAAAAAAATATACATCGTCCGGTAGGTGGCAAACCTTCTATAATCTAAGGAACAATGCAGGGAACGACAGCTCGGTGTCCGGAGTTATGGCACAGACCGGGCTCTGGCCGAATAGAGCGCAACGAGAGCCTTTCATCTAATCTGTGCTAATGACTCCTTGGCATCAAGAAGATCTACACAGGTGTAAATTACTCTGGTGGAGAAGTCCACACGCACTCCTTTTATTTAGTCATTGGAGTCAGTTAGGAGACCTTCAAACCGTTGTACAGAGCAGCCCCGTGTAAGGGTAAAGGAAATAACGTAGTCACCGGTCCTGGTGTTCAGCTGTTTTCTTCGAGTCCCATTTCCGTAACATATCAGGGCTCCGAGCAGTTGTGTGACCACTGAGACCAAACAGTGGCCTCGGAGGTCACTGGCATCACCAATTCCTTACCAGCGGCCACTGATTTATCTCTCTGATCACATGAGCCTCATGGTTTCCGGGAACTGGATTAGCGTGCTATTTTTATGCCTGCCAAGGCCGCCCCAGAGGTCGCTCCAAATCCTGTATAACCCATTTAAATAGGGGCACCAATAGTTTGATAATCTTGCAAAATGAAGGGGTTTTCCAGGCTCAAAACATATTATGGACCCATCCTTTTGACGCTCTCAGCAGCTGATACACAGAGAATGGTGCAGGAAGCAGACGGGGCTGATGAAGTGAATGGGACCCGGTCTCCGTTACCTGCTCTGCCGCTACACACAGGATGGATCTGCTTCCTGCTCCATTTTTTTTTTTGTTCCAACTTGTCCATTAGTAAAGAGGGTTTTTTTTTTTTTTTTTTTTTTACAGTAGACATATGCCAGTTCTACATTTTTATCTAGTTGTGATTGATGTGATTTATGGTGGCTATATTGATGGCCACCATCAACGTAGCCACCAATATTGACATGATTTATGGATACACCTTGATATGTTATTGGTCAATAAATCAAGTGGTATGGAAATCACTGGGCATAGTCCTTTGGCTTTCTGTATCTCCCATTCTCTTAGTCAAGTAGTCAATGGGTACAAAGCATAATAAATCTGCCCCAAATGTTTTTCACAAAAAAGCTTCGGGGCTCATACAAGGGCTATGACTATGCCCAGTGATTTCCATACCACTTGTTTTATTGACCGATAACATATCAAGGTATCCATACATCACGTCAATATTGGTGACCGATAACATATCAAGGTGTATCCATAAATCACGTCAATATTGGTGGCTATTTATAAGATTGTGTTAGGGACATGAGTATTTACCATCTTCGGAATACATGTTTGGATTAAAGCCCCTAAATTCAGGTGCAAAATTTATAGTCCCTAACCCAAAAACCGCACAAGCAACCCAAGATCCAGCCATGTAAGATCTATACGTGTAGTAAGAAGGGGAATAACGAAATCTTCTTGAGACGACTCCAATAACCATGGTAAGCCCATCATGTCCATAGGTAGTCACACCACCATCTATAGCATTGTTGTTGCCCTGTCCTGCACAGAAGCCTATAGGACCCTATATACAGACCGCCGGACGCCTTTGTTAGCCCCCTTTACCCAATTCTGCTGCCATAAATAAATCTAGCGCAAAATGAATCCAGAAGCGAAGCAAAAAAAATGGATGTAATATCAGCGAATCTAAATTATAAGGCAATGTTCGGAACGTGCGAGCTTGTGATGGCATTTCTCCTGTAAAGTACCATTTCCTTCCATCCTTCTCTCCTGAGCCGGTGTCTCTGTAGATCTGAAGGCGGCTGGAAGAAGGAGAATAATGAATGTGTGTGCCGAGGCGAGCCGCAGACAGCAGACCTTCCATTTGCAGCTCTGTGCTTGTGTGAATGGCTCGGCTCTTCCTCTCCTCCCAGCTGGCTTTGATAGACTCAGCCGAGCCACCGATAAGACGACTAATCAGAAAATTGAGGGAAACATTTTTTGCTATGATAATCTTATCAGTTTCTGAATAAACACTGGTGTTGAAAAGTAACGCGGTATTGGCGTGCACCTTGGCTCCTCTCCGGCTGGCTGGGGTTACGTGACGGGATTGATCTGAAAGAATTTTGAGACTGTTTGGCCCGTGTTTATTTACTTTCATATTTGTGAGAGTCTTGCGCCTGGAATATTTGTTTTAACATCAGATAAATTGCTGGAGAAGTTTGTACTTGGAAGCAGAATTTTGTTGCCATTTTATGAATTTTTGCACATCTTCTTCGAACGGCTTGTTATTCTGTCAACACAAAAACAAATCCAGTGCAACAACGAGGAGAAATGTCCTATCCAACTATCCGTAGCTCAAAAAGGAAATGGGAGGGACAAAGGAGGCGGAAAGAAAGTAGAGGGTAACGTGCGTCGTCCATGGTTGACATGGAAGATCCCAAATTGCATCAAAGAAAAACTTGAAAATGGGTCATCGGTGCACGACTAGTAAGGACATGCTCACATGGTGGAATTTGGTGCTGATTTTGAGGCAGATTCGACCTGAAATAAATTCCAAACTCCACCCTGAATCTGTTGTCTTTTGCTTTCAATGGGAGGCAAATATTGAAGCAGGAAACTTCTGATTCAGCGGCAGAATTCGTGTCATGTAAATTTCCACCAATTAAAGCCCAAACTTTAAAGGGGTATTCCCACGTCGCATACTCACCAGTCTTCACTGCTGTAAAATCTTCTTTCTTCCTGGTTTCTTGCGTCATTTGGTGGGCGGGGTTTCACATGCAACCTGCCCTTTAGCTCCGCCCCCAAATTACTGTGTAGCTCTGCCCACTGCATAGCGTGATCCTATGGGGCGGCTGAAGGGCCTGTGATGTCATCAAAGGTCCTAAAAAACACTATATGCACAATATTGGACTACGTTTTGTAGATGTGAGCCCAGCCATAAAGCTCTGTCTTGCTCTGTTTGTCAGATTCAGCTGACAGGTCAGGATGATGACGACTCCCGGCTGTCTGTATTCACTTTGAGCACTAAGTTTCTGATAAGTTTCTTGAGAAGTGTCTTTATTATGTGTGTAAATGCAGAGATTATTTACAGCAAGCGGGGGCTGGACTAAGCTGAAAACCAGGAAGTGGAGATGAGCAGAAATGGCCGCTTACGCAATTAGTAAGCGGCCATTTTCTTGTGGCCTGTGGGCATGCGCAGTCGACTCTGCCCGAGGCCTAGAAGTTTGACCCCCAGCGCCGGAAGAAGACGCGTTAAGAGGCCGTTCCTTAAGAAGATGGAGGCGTCGCTGGAGAGTTCTCTCGCAGCATTGGGGACGCCCCCAGTGCTGTTTGAGCACAGGGACCGCCCCCACTGCTGCGAGAGAACTCATTTGTATATGGACGAAAACCGGGATTTATACTGAATGGTGGCCCGGAGAAGACATCTAAAGGTAGGAGAAGAATCGGCTTTCTTAAGGCTATTCCTACGTGTTAGTCACTAAAAATTTTGTTTTAATGATCGGATCCCTTTAAAGTGATCAACTTCATGGTCCGGTTTCAATAAATAAATAAAAAATGCTGCTACATGACAAATGATAACGTATAAGTTGCGACTCCTCTTGTTAGGACCTTCCTTACACGTACCGGCGCAAGGTGCCATGCCCAGTATTCCCCCATTGGCACCAGTCTCCGGCTGTATTATGGGATATAAATGAAGCGCTTATGACATTATTAATAGAATTTCCCTTTACACACATTTGATTAAAACGTGAAGCTTATTTGTCAGACCGGCAATGGAGGAATTGACCCCAAGTGCAAATAAAGCAATTTTCTCCATTTCCCATGTAACAATAAGAGGAGATAAAACACTTAATGTGTCATTACCATCAAGCGCTGACGTTTAATTAAGGCCGCTTTGAAGCAATGAAACTACAGCCTGGATTTTAGATAAAAGCGTCGGCATCCCTGCCGGAACGGTCCAGCGCTCTCCATTACTGACCACCGTGACCCCGCCACTGCTCTCACCTGCGCGCCGCGCCGCCTCCGCCGCTCCCACAATCCCCTCCGACTTTGTTCTCAGCACTAAAAGATTGGCCTCTAAACAGGTGTTGTCAGACCCTTGTATGTTGCGATGGCTTGCCTGGTCTCCGAAGGCTCAGACAGGCAAATCTCATGAATTCATATTGGCTGAGTGTTACAGGGTTAGTCGGGGCCCCTGAGCAATGCTCCAGACAGGCGTCTCTCGGCTCGTTGCAAATTGACAGGCCGGCTTTTCTCTTATATTGTTTTTGTTAAGTGATAAAAGCGGAGGCCTGGACTGATCCTGCCGGGGAAAGAGGGAAATACAAAATTGTTTTATGCATCAGAGGCATACAGTACTGTGCAAAAGTTTTAGGTAGGTTGGTGCAAAGTAATCGAAGGGTTAATCATTTTTTTGGTCAATTAACAGAATTGAATGACTTAAAGAAATCTAAATCTGATTAATATTTGACCTTTGCCCTGTGGAGTAGGAGTCCTGGTGTGATGATCCGGCCCCCGCAGATATAGCCCTGATCTCATCATTATCCAGTCTGTCTTGGATGACATAGAGACAGACGGATTGGAGCAAGCAATATCCACAGAAGATCTGGGCTTAGTTCTTCAAGATGGCGGCAGGAACAACCTCCCTACCAGGTCTGCCAAAAAGTGTCTGCGAGTGCCGAGAAGAACTGATGGAGGGCAAAGGTCACACCGAATATTGATGGGATTTACATTTCTCTTTTGTACATTCACTGTAGGATGATATCTGCGGCTCTATAAGGTAATATTAGCAGCTCTGTAGGATGATATCTGCGGCTCTATACGGTAATATTATCCTCTCTGTAGGATGATATCTGCGGCTCTATAAGGTAATATTAGCAGCTCTGTAGGATGATATCTGTGGCTCTATACGGTAGTATTAGCAGCTCTGTAGGATGATATCTGCGGCTCTATAAGGTAATATTATCCTGTCTGTAGGATGATATCTGCGGCTCTATAAGGTAGTATTAGCAGCTCTGTAGGATGATATCTGCGGCTCTATAAGGTAATATCCTCTCTGTAGGATGATATCTGCGGCTCTATAAGGTAGTATTAGCAGATCTGTAGGATGATATCTGCGGCTCTATAAGGTAGTATTAGCAGCTCTGTAGGATGATATCTGCGGCTCTATAAGGTAGTATTAGCAGCTCTGTAGGATGATATCTGCGGATCTATAAGGTAGTATTAGCAGCTCTGTAGGATGATATCTGCGGCTCTATAAGGTAGTATTAGCAGCTCTGTAGGATGATATCTGCCGCTCTATAAGGTAATATTATCCTGTCTGTAGGATGATATCTGCGGCTCTATAAGGTAATATTAGCAGCTCTGTAGGATGATATCTGCGGCTCTATAAGGTAGTATTAGCAGCTCTGTAGGATGATATCTGCGGCTCTATAAGGTAGTATTATCCTGTCTGTAGGATGATATCTGCGGCTCTATAAGGTAGTATTATCCTGTCTGTAGGATGATATCTGCGGCTCTATAAGGTAGTATTAGCAGCTCTGTAGGATGATATCTGCGGCTCTATAAGGTAATATTAGCAGCTCTGTAGGATGATATCTGCGGCTCTATAAGGTAGTATTAGCAGCTCTGTAGGATGATATCTGCGGCTCTATAAGGTAATATTAGCAGCTCTGGATGATGATATCTGCGGCTCTATAAGGTAGTATTAGCAGCTCTGTAGGATGATATCTGCGGCTCTATAAGGTAATATTAGCAGCTCTGGATGATGATATCGGCGTCTCTACTCTATGATGTGAGAAATCCCTTCAATCTGATATGCTGCAGCGTTGTCCTTCCTTGTAGACGTCTTCTGTGTATACTTACTAATCATATATTCTTTTCTTTGTCTCTCTTTAGCTGACTGCTGAACTTACTCTCTTGAAGTCACAGATGAGCACGATGGAGCAGGGCGCCTCTATCTCAAGCAAGGCCGTCACCTCTCTCAGGTGGGAATGTTTTACACGCTCCTACAACAGGACTTGACCCGTTGGCTTGTGTCTTTTGTTTCCCTATTTATGCACCAGTCAGTCTTTTTTAAGACTAGCATACGATACACCAGTCTTAATACATCTTCCCCAGTGCACTTAAATATTCTTCAATTTCTGCTTTTTTTTCCTTTATTGTGGTGATGGCAGAAAGTTATTAAAAAAAAAAAAAAAAAAAATCACATGCAGGTCCTTCAGAGGGAGAGGCACCTGATAGGCAGGTCCTTCACAGGGAGCAGCACCTAATAGGCAGGTCCTTCAGAGGGAGCGGCACCTACCGTATTTTTCGGACTATAAGATGCACTTTTTTTCCCCCAAATTTCGGAGGAAAATGAGGGTGCGTCTTATAGTCTGAATGTGGGTGGAGGAGTGGGTTTGCAGCATGGCTGCGCTACTGCTACCGCTGGTTTTCTGCAGCGGCAGGAGTGTGACAATACTGCAGGCCCCGGCAGCTAAGACACTCCCCGGCATCCGCCGGTCTATTACAGCAGATGCCGGGGACTGTCTTAGCTGCCAGGGCCTGCAGATTGCCACGCTCCTGCCGCTGAAGAAAACCAGCGGTGGCAGTAGCGCGGCCATGCTGCAAATCCACTCCTCCACCACAGGTCCCGGCAGTTAGATAGCCCCGGGGCCGGTCCCCACCGGCCCCATACCTTTAGTGATGCAGGCCGGCTCCTGCACGGCGAGGCCGCAGGAGCCGACCTGTTCCGATGACAGCCGGGAGCCTAATGAAGGCTCCGAGGCCTGTCATAGATATATATTACTATCGCGGCTGGTCTATGACCCTCCGCGATAGTAATGTATAGAATCTCCCATAGACGGCAATACACTTGTATTGCCGTCTATGGGACTTGCAATCAAATGATCGCAGGTTCAAGCCCCCTAGGCGGGGGATAATAAAATAGTAAAAAAAAAAAAAAAAAAAACACTTAAAAAAAATATAATAAAAAATAAAATAAATAAAAGTTCACCTCCTTTCCCTAGAATACATATAAAAGTATAACATTACTGTGAAACATACACATTAGGTATCCCTGTGTCTGAAAATGCCCGGTCTACTAATATTTTTATGTACAGTGAACGTCAAAATCAAAGGTGCTAAACTGCCGGGTTTTTCTCTCTGTTTTGCCTCTGAATTAAATAATAGGTGATCTAAGCAATAAACATTTCCCAAAATGGTATATCTAAAAAGTACACCTGGCCCCACAAAAAAAAACCGCCCTATACATCCCCGTACAGCTTCAGGGTCACCTGTCAATGTGGCCTTGCAGCTGTTCCAAAACTACAACTCCCATATATTAAATATTTTACCATTTTTTGCCTGAAAATTTTTTTTCCCTATTTTTCTCCTCTAAAACCTGGGTGCGTCTTATAGTCCGAAAAATACGGTAATAGGCAGGTCCTTCAGAGGGAGAGATACCTGATAGACAGGTCCTTCAGAGGGAGAGATACCTGATAGGCAGGTCCTTCAGAGGGAGCGGCACCTGATATATAAGTCTCTTCAGTTTTCTTTGAGTCACACAATATCTCTCTCAGGACCTCAACTCTAGAATTTGCACAATTGCATTTCCTATAGTGTTCCTTTAAGAGCTGCGACTGAATGACATAAACAGTGTGAATGACCTGTAGTAAGATCTCAGGACAAACGGTTCCAAGAGGAAAGCTGAAATGTTCTCTTGCGTTAATCCGGATATTATGGTCTTGTAAATATCAACTAGAGACATTAGGTTCATTTCTTGCCCTCCATCCTGTACATATTGTAGCTGTGAGTGCACCGATCATTACCAAGGCTCTGGCATCACTATGCGGGGAGGCTGTACTCCCTGCCCTATTATATCAAATTTAAGTCAACAGAACTTGTCCCTTGACAGACTGATTGAGATAGTGCCTGTAGCAAGACCGGCCCTTGCTATGGAGAAGGTTTTTTTTTTTTTTCTTCTTCCTTTACTGGTAAACCCATTAACCCTGCTGAGTCTACACAAAGCGTCTTATGTGTTCTCAGACTCCTGGTGAGATATAAATATCTGCCAGAACACACCGTAGGTTTTCTGCATCAAGTTTTGAGCCATGGATAGGAGATGTCCATCTTTAGATACCCTTTTTGTGCACTCGAGGGCATATGCTGGGCAAAAGAGCCTGGTACCGCAGGGCAAACCAATAACCCCTATATGGTTAGGCATCAGATGTCATCGGTACGATGGGCGACTGAGGCGTAAGGGATTTCCCACTGAGGTATTTCCGTCTAATAGTCGGGGCATATTGCTAGGGAGGGCTGTCACTTTATGACCTTTGGGACCCCTACAAGGATGTGAGGAGGAGTATAGCCTCTCCATTCTCAGGACTAGGAGCACCGTTGTAGTAGGCGGGACATGGAAGCTGGAAACCCCTTCTCTGGAGTGACAGGGGTCTCAGAGGCCAGACCACTACCGAATATATGCGAAGAGTAAAAAGGAGAGACCCCGAGCGCTCTGAGTGCAGAATGTAAACCATAGATCACGGAATAATGTGAAAAAGCAATATGGTAACCAGTTGGCCTCTCACCTGGCGGGGTTGTGAGCAATCACAACCCCTTGTATAGCCTTGGAGGAGGTAACCCAGGTGGGAGTGACAGCGGGTCCGCTGGTGCATCGGAAAACCGGAAAGACAGTGGGTAGAGGACAAGAACCCAAAGGTCCGTGGTAAAAGAGGATCCGTGCTCGCTGGCAACAGGACAAGACATGATCCGGAATACCCAATGTGGTTCTTTATTGAAATTAGTAGAACAGGACGACGTGTTTTGGGTCCTTTCTGAAGTGCAAATAGACTGGTTTGTAGGTCCAGTTCACACAGGTCAGCTTTGTCAGTGTCGTGCCACCTGTTTTGACCCGAAACGCGTCGTGCTGTTCTACTAATTTCAATAAAGAATCCACTTTGGATATTCTGGTTTATTTCTTGTCCTGTTGCCAGTGAGCACAATCCTCTTTTACCACGGACCTTTTGGTTCTTGTCCTCTAGCCACTTCCAAATATAGAGACGGCGTGTCCTAGTATGGAAGGTATGACTGGTGACGGTGACAGATCAGGGATCCCTTTAGACTCCATATACTTGACCATGACTGTCCTGATGCAGAATACAAGCCACTTGGATCTCCTTCAATGAGCCCGGACGGGACGCCACCGATCGTTACATTGTTCCTCCCTCTCTCTTCCATACACCGCACATTATTTCTCATTGCCCCAGATTCGATCCATACACGCTGCCGTTTTAATAAACTCCCCGTTCAATTTGCTGGGATTTTCCTAGCGATTCTTTAAATCTGCCTTTCTTTGATGGCCACTTCCAGGAAGGTGATGGAACTTGATATTATCTTGTCCTTCTGCACATCCGTCACGCTTCCTCCCTACATGCACAAATTGGATTTCCTTCATTCTGTTGCCGCTGTAATGGAAAGTGCAGAGAGACAACATACTTTGTTACCGCAGGGGTAAAAGTCCAGAAAACATCGGAGGCAAGGCTTGGGTTTCCTCTAATTGTGATTAACGATTGCGGGATGCGGCGTCGCCCTGATGACCGTAGGTGGGCGCGGAGATTTATACCTGCTCACCAGCCGTATTTTAAGAGGTTTCGAGGAATCCGAAATCTCATTTGGTTCAATTAAACAGCAGCGAAAAGTAAGATAAAGAAACCCTTGTAGGGCAAATACGGAAATTTTTTTGTGTTAAATTAAACTCTTATCCAATGGGGCATAACCTGCACAATGCCAAGATATTTCCTCCGGGGCGATTACTGGATTTTTCCATCTAATAATGATTCCTCAGATTATCACCTTCAGTGCACGGAAGATGCCAAATTTCCCAAAGGGGCAGCTATGGGTTAAGACTGTTCAGCAGGTTCATTTAAAGCAAAGCAGATCCTTTTTATTAGTTTCGTTAGGATTGTACAAGGAAGCCGTAGCGGAAAGTGCAAGGACACAGAAATGTACGGGATTGGGGAACTGTGGGGAAAGAGGTTACAGAGAACACTGCCAGAAAGAGAAGGGTTAATGGATTAGGTTTATGAACAAAATGAAAAGAGAAATGTAAATCCCATAAATATTCGGTGTGACCTTTGCCCTTTGCCTCCTTCTCGGTACTTGCAGACAGTTTTTGGCACATGGGCAGGGAGGTTGTTCCCGCCGCCATCTTGGAGAACTAAGCGCAGATCTTCTGTGGATGTTGCTTGCTCCAATACGTCTGTCTCTTCATGTCATCCCAGACGGACTGAAGGATGATAAGATCAGGGCTACAGTATATCTGCGGGGACTGGATCATCACTTCCAAATATTGTTGGGATTGGGCGTAACACGGTGGCTCAGTGGTTAGCACTGCAGCCATGCAGCACTGGAGTCCTGGCTTCGAATCCCGCCAGGAACAACATCTGTAAGGAGTTTGTATGTTCTCCCTGTGTTTGCAATCTTTTGCATTCAGTCTTTACTTCGCCATGAGGAAGGAGCTCTGACCCTGAAACGCGTAGGCGGTTAAAGCATCGTGCGTCTATTTTTCCATGTAATCCGATACAAGTTTACATGTAAGTGCTGTGTCTCTTTTACATTTTTTTCACTGGTTTCTTGTTACCCAAAAGAAATTTTAAATGGACTAATAAAGACAAACTGTTTTAATTTAATGCTATATGGGATGCTGGATTACTATTTTTTTCTTTGGATTTTGTATCAGTACCTGTACCGGCAGGGTTCTATGGTTATCCGTGCACCTATAGCAGTATATCGAAAGTTTTTTTCTTACACTAAGACCACTGGGAAACAAAAGGGCTGTGGAATACAACTTCCTAGTGTCCTAAACTGTCCAATGTACTTTTTAGTTTTTGTTCTTTTTTTTTCTATTTTTGCCGTCCCACTTCACAGATTCATCTTTTGCAAATGTCGCTGTGAATCATTAACTCTTCAGAGGAACTTTGATCCAGCCTGCGGCGGGAAAAAAAAAAAAAAAAATCTCTCTGATTAAAGATGGCTGATGGAGAAAGCTAAATGCGAAACACGCTGGGTGTAGTAAATAATGGGGATCAGATTGCTGACATATGCTTTAGAACTGAGCACAGCTTAAATACATACATTGGAAAGAAATATTTGATGCTACAGATGGCATTTGGCACACTAAAATAGAAGGAGCCCATCTGTTGTTATTTGTTACTACTATGCTCATGTTCCCTTTTTTTTGCACATTAGAACTCTGCCAAGTATTAATGATGGATTTATCAGTATACAAGGTGACAAATTGGAGGAATGTTCCCTGTTCTTCCCACCGCAAGATCTCGGCCTCAATCACTCCGATGACTTGACCACCAGAGACCTTTCACAGATCTTACAGTTCTTGATTTGAATCAAATCCTCGGTCTGTAAGATTTTAGATCGCTAGGGGTTAACCTAGCAGGCCCAGTATTTGAGCCTGAGAGTCGTCCCCCTGACCTGCTACAATACCTGACCGGCTACAATACATGACCTGCTACAATACATGACCGGATACAATACATGACCTGTTACAATACATGACCGGCTACAATACAGGACCGGCTACAATACATGACCTGCTACAATACACGACCGGCTACAATACCTGACCTGCTACAATACATGACCGGATACAATACATGACCGGATACAATACATGACCTGCTACAATACATGACCGGCTACAATACATGACCGGCTACAATACGTGACCTGCTACAATACATGACCTGCTACAATACACGACCTGCTGCAATACATGACCGGCTACAATACATGACCGGATACAATACATGACCTGCTACAATACACGACCGGCTACAATACATGACCTGCTACAATACATGACCGGCTACAATACATGACCGGATACAATACATGACCTGCTACAATACACGACCGGCTACAATACATGACCTGCTACAATACATGACCGGCTACAATACATGACCTGCTACAATACATGACCGGCTACAATACACGACCGGCTACAATACACGACCGGCTACAATACATGACCTGCTACAATACACGACCTGCTACAATACATGACCGGCTACAATACATGACTTGCTACAATACACGACCGGCTACAATACATGACCTGCTACAATACACGACCGGCTACAATACACGACCGGCTACAATACATGATCGGCTATAATACATGACCGGATACAATACATGACCGGCTACAATACATGACCTGCTACAATACATGACCGGCTACAATACATGACCGGCTACAATACATGACCGGCTACAATACATGACCGGCTACAATACATGACCGGATACAATACATGACCTGCTACAATACACGACCGGCTACAATACATGATCGGCTACAATACATGACCGGATACAATACATGACCGGCTACAATACATGACCGGATACAATACACGACCTGCTACAATACACGACCGGCTACAATACATGACCTGCTACAATACATGACCTGCTACAATACATGACCGGCTACAATACATGACCGGATACAATACATGACCTGCTACAATACACGACCGGCTACAATACATGATCGGCTACAATACATGACCGGCTACAATACATGACCGGCTACAATACATGACCGGATACAATACATGACCAGCTACAATACAAGACCGGATACAATACATGACCTGCTACAATACACGACCGGCTACAATACATGACCTGCTACAATACACGACTGGCTACAATACACGACCTGCTACAATACATGACCGGCTACAATACATGACCTGCTACAATACATGACCGGATACAATACATGACCTGCTACAATACATGATCGGCTACAATACATGACCGGCTACAATACATGACCGGATATAATACATGACCGGATACAATACATGACCGGCTACAATACATGACCTGCTACAATACATGACCGGATACAATACATGACCTGCTACAATACATGATCGGCTACAATACATGACCGGCTACAATACATGACCGGATATAATACATGATCGGCTACAATACATGACCGGCTACAATACATGACCGGATATAATACATGACCGGATACAATACATGACCAGTCACAGTTTGTGTCTGAGCTCCAGTTGTCTCATATGGTGTGGTATCACCCTAATGGATGGGAATAGAAAGGTTTTGTTTGCCTTTGGCCGCCCCTATTGGGAACTCTTGTCTGTGCCAGTAATATATGGAGCGCCATCATCACCAAAAAATTTCCATAAAGCCTAAAAATTCTAAAATTTGATTTTGTTGTGTGATCTTTTGCAATATCGATGACCAATATTTTCAAGCGTTCACTAGATGCAATGGTCAGCGCCTGTGCAATGTGACGCGAGCCCAGTATAAGAGGGAGCGCTCTCCTTTCTAGTAATGGAGGATACACGGAGGGGAATAGTCTTTAGGGAGAGGATTGCAGAAATGGAGATGCCCTGCAGTGCATTATTATTCCAAACATGTCACTTCATATTGTATTCTCCATGCTCTGCTTGTCTTGCAGGTTGCACATTGAGGAGCTGGAAGCCGAACGTGGCCGGTTGGAGAAGGAGAATAAAATCCTGGAGAGGCTGAGTGTTCAGGTAAGTACGGCAGAGGCTTTTGTGCCTTTGTAATCAGATCCTCTTGACACTCAGGTCTTTGGCCATCAAACTCTGTCATTACGCTCAAATATATAGTAATGCTGACTGACAGCTGGAGAAGGAGGTCATACACAAATAATGTCATAATGTTCACGCTCTCCAGAGTCTGCTTACAGCGAGTAACAATGGTGCCTGCTGTCACCGACAGCCTCAGGACTCGCAGCATGCTGCCCGCCTCCTGGCAATAGACACCACCAGTAGTAACTTACTAGCCAATGGCTGCACGCTGGGATACATTGTATGAATAATTGTTACAATTTTATCAGATGTATTTAATTCCGCTTTGTGAGGGTGACCATAGATAGGCTTATACGTATGTCCTGTTATTCCTGTAGCACCAGCATAATGGTGCCAAAATATGCCACAGCACTTTACTAGTCAGAGGATACATGGACAGGCAATGTGACTACGAACTAACATATCAGGGCTCTGCTCACAAGAGCTTACAATCTATTTGGAGATAGGAGGACGCAAGAGGTCAGAGGGCTTGTTTGGTACAATTGTCCAACCATCTAGTAATGAGTAAGGTTATCTAATTGAAGCTGTCTGAGCCGTTACCAGCCGGGACCTGGGAATATACAGATACTAAGTGCAGGGAAACCTCTAGAGGGAGGGATCAGGATATGAGGAATAGAAGAGGAAAGATAGAATAAGATAAGACATGTTAGAGTAGTGTGCAGAGGTGTAGAACAATGTGACCAGGTCATGTGATAAGCCTGACTATACAGATGTGACTTAGGGCAGTTCTGCAACTTCTGTAGTTGGGAATTAATGGGATTGTCCAGGGGAAGAACATTCCAGAGCACCGGTGCAGCTCGAGAGAAGTCCTGGAGACGGGAGGGGGAAGTTCAGATAACACAGAATACAAGTCTGAGGTCATTGGCAGGACGGAGAGGGTGGTAGAAGACAAAACGAGTGCGAATTGGAGCAACAGTGAGGGGTTTGATGTTTCCACAGTGAGAAATGGGCAGATTCTGAGGTGCAGGTGACAAGAGCGTGCAAGGGACATTTGGGGTGAAGGCAAGAATCAAGTCAAATACAACCCCGAGACAGCGTGTAATAGATATCAGGGTTAGATGGCTTAGTAGATGGGGGGAACACAACAAGTCCAGTGTTTTAAAGATTAAATTTCAGAAGAGAAGATGTTAGAGACAGTCAATGGTGGTCTGGGGTCAGGACGAAGAAGGGAGAATGATTCTGTGCTGTGTTGCTGCCCCTCAGAGACCTCAGAGTCACGCCCCCTTGTCTATTTAGGTCTAAGACCACCCACTTTACAATGGAAAGCCTAATTAGCATATATAACAGCATTGATTGCTGGGAAAGGCGGGGACTAGAGAAAATAACAACTATGTCCGAGTCTGTGGTGCAGCGCCTATTTCAGGATACCAGCTGCTAGAGTTGGTTCTTTTTAAAGGGAATTTCGGGGATCATCACAAGGCTCCTCCCTCTTGTCCATTCCAGTTGGATACGGGCACCGTATACAACCTCTCCTGACAGTTTGAGATGCAGGCAATATTAATTTCTTTAGTATCTGAAATGATGACGTAGGCCAGATACCCAAAGACTTTATTGTGAGCAGGATCATCTGCAGAGGGATAAACTTCCCGCGTTACCTTCGCACTTTTATAAATGGCTGCCATAATGCCGCCAACCTCTGCCATCCATTCCCCATACCATAGGAGTTTAGTGATGATAGATTGCTATTAATTGCTCATTTCAGCACCGGGGACGAGAGGTCGTACTACTTAATGTATTCAGGAGAGATGATCTTTTACTTCTATGACCTTCTCATTAATCTCTGCTCCGCTACTTAACATGATATTGTAATAATCCGCACTGGTGAGTTCATTGGGATCTTGTTGACAGCCCTCGCCATATAGTAACTGTATGCGGTAAAGCTATCGCAGGCCTTGTGTAATAGCGAGTTCATGTGCCAGGGACCACCATCACCTGCAGAGTTTGGAGGGATTTTATTGCAATATTCTTCCTTTTGCAACCACTTTTTGTTAGTAGGCTGCCACAACGTGAGTGATTGTATAGCCGGGACCACCAACAATCAGATATGACCTGTTGGGAAATCCGGTACCAACTTTTCAGTTTACCTGCAGCACCTCCGCAGGGAAAATTGAGCATTACACTATTTCCATTGAAATGAAAGGGTTGGTTGTTGGGTCCTCCTGAGTGAATACACTTGTAGCCGCTCTCCTCTAGAATGTTCTCAGTCATACGAAGGTCCTGTCGTGATCTATAGGTCTGTTTCACATAGATTTACATCTTTCATGTAAACTCTGAATTTGGTGTCCGTCTGGAAATGGCGCCCCTCATGTCCATGGGCTGTACCTGGTATTGCAGCTTTGTCTTATGCAATTGAATGAGGTTCATTGCAATACCAGACACGGCCTATAGACAGGAGTGGCACTGTCTGATCTCTTGGACCATATTATCTGTAGATGGGACAGGTTTGCAATCTTTCCAAGGCGTCCACGTGTACGAGAAGTGGTAAGCTGATATTGTATATACCAGCCACTTTACGTATCGGATAATATAGCGGTGTGTTTAGTATACCGCCATGCTTTATCCTCTACCTCCCACTGAAGCCTTTCCGCTTCCTCCATGTAAACATCTCCATACCAGAGAGATTACATACGTGAAATAACTCCGATTTATGCCGTGAATGTGAAACACAACAGAATTATTTTTTTCTCGCTTTGGCATTGTCAGGTAAACCCGGGCGCATTGTTAAACGTAATATAGGTCCTTATATCTGATTTCATTGCTGCGGCCGCTGTGCTCATATAAAGGCTTTATAGGAGACGGCATAGAGAGATAGTCTGCTGCATTGTGTGGGGATAAGCATCGGAATAATATGGGACGCCGATCACAAGGATTGGGGTTTTTTTTTTGTTCCTTGTCTGATAGAGGGTAATAATCCTTCTACAGGCGGAGATCAGATAACTGGTTCATGTCACTGGTTGCATCTATTCTCAGAGAATAACCGATGACTTGTATCAGATTTTATGTTAAGAGGTTTTCTGGGCTTTTGATATTGATGACCCGTCTTCTGGATAGGTCACCCCTATCAGATTGCGGACCTGGGACCCCCTCCAATCCGCTGTTTCACTTTTTAGCTTTGCTGTGTAGACTCTGACAGCATCAGCAGCCATGTCGGGGTCTTCACAGACCAGATTACATTGAAGGTTTCCTCCAAAAATAACATAAAATCCTCAAATGTAAGACACATAAGCTGATTTTTTGGGACAAAATTGATACTTTGCAGTGTAGATTGCAACTTGTCAAAATTAGGACTGTTACATTGTTTCTCTACCATTGATAAGTGATTTGGACAGCGAAGCTCCTCCGTGCTCTGTGAGCCCTGCGCAGGATACTGAGCATGCCCACAACACTCTTATACGGGCTCCTGGACCCCAATTCAAAATCTGTACCAGGTACCCCAATATATTGGGAAGAGACACTTGATGGGCTCCTGTTCCGACCTGATTACACCCCTGCTATTTGACACTTTGCAATAAAACAAAGGTCTGGAACTGCAGTAATAACATCACAGGCAAGATGGCGGTGAATGAAATATAATAAAACATACGTGGATACAATTAATTATTACAAAAACAATATCGCCCCTTTAACCCCCAAGGGACCAGCACAGACATTGTATTTCTTTCTAGGAGGAGTTTTCTTTTGAGCACCATACTGCCCCCTACTGGGTAATCTATAAATTGATAAACGTATAAAAACTTAAGCTCAAATGTTCTTACGTTTCTTAGAAGTTTACATTGTTACTCTGTTACTCCTGTTGCAAACTTATGAGTGTATCCAATGGAATAGAATCTGTATATGTCAGCAGTGATTCTAGTAATACTGCCCCCTGTCTGTGATGTGGGGTATAATCATTATGCTGCAAAGTCTAGAAGTGATGAGTAGTAATGAGAACTTTCTATATAAGAGTGACATCGTTTCCATCAGTCCTCGCTCCCTGGCTGTGAATATGGGAAGAATATGCAAATCTGACTTCCATGATGTAATTAGGCAGTCAGTGCCTCAGTTATGCCCACCAATAGAGGGCGCTCACTGAGGATGTGCAAGTCTATCTTCCATGGCTGTGTATAGGGATAGACGAGCTCCATATCCAGCTCAGGATCTGGGTGCCGTCACCCTTATTTCCCTTATATTGGTAAAGCCGTGGCTTGACTTTCTTCGGGAGCCGAACGCCATAAATCACGTCCCGATTTGCCATTTAGACAGAGCGGCAGAATGAGAACATCTTGAAGCTGATAGTTATAGTTTCCACTCTGCAGCGCGGATCCTGAATTCAGCTGGAGGAAACAATGAAAGCAAGCACTTATTTTTCAATTATGGATAAGGTAATAAGGCTGCCCACGTCGGGTAATTATACATTTGTTTCATTTACTGTTCCCGCTGGCACAGAGTATATAGGGGTATGCCGCCCTCCGAGGAGGCTCCAGAGCCTTTCCATTGAGCCCATCTCACCGCCGGCCTTTTATTATGGACACATTTTGTAGATTACGCAGAAGCTTTTGTCATTTTTTTGCTCTCTTGTAATTTATCGGCGCGGTCACTGAAGTAGGATTGAGACGAATGTGGATTTATGTAATTAAAGGAAATTTAAAGGGATGTTTTTCCGGGGACTTTTTTTTTTCTCCCCAGCTGCCTTACATTAGGTTTCCTATCTACCAATTATACGGCATAAGTAACAACACTCAACCGTTATTGTAAGAGGATACTATTCACCTCTTGTGTAAGAAGTCTTAAAGGAATTGACCAAGACTCAGGCAAAATGGATACTGATGACCTATATACAGGACCTTTCTGCAAGGTATATATCCAGGAGTCGCTCTGCTGTTATTCAAGTGAGTGGCCGTGGAGCTGCAATACCCCTGCTCTACCACTATATTGTATGGCTCTGTACACCGTGTACAGCTTCTGGCTCTGTACACCGTATGCAGCTTCCGGCTCTGTACACCGTATACAGCTTCTGGCTCTGTACACTGTATGCAGCTTCTGGCTCTGTACACTGTATATAGCTTCCGGCTCTGTACACCGTATACAGCTTCTGGCTCTGTACACCGTATACACCTTCCGGCTCTGTACACCGTATACAGCTTCCGGCTCTGTACACCGTATATAGCTTCTGGTTCTGTACACTGTATACAGCTTCCGACTCTGTACACCGTATACAGCTTCCGGCTCTCTACACCGTATGCAGCTTCCGGCTCTGTACACCGTATACAGCTTCCGGCTCTGAACATCATATCCATCTTCCGGCTCTGTACACTGTATACAGCTTCCGGCTCTGTACACTGTAGTGATGGTGCTGGGGAACCGCAGGAGCTGCTCCTGGATGTATACTGTATATAAGGGTTCCAGCATTGAAACAGCTGATCGGTGCGGGGTCCAGGTGTTGGACCCTGGCTGATCTGATACTGATGGCATACCATCAGTTTTTTACCTGGGTCATAGTCAACCTCTTTAAGGGCCCGGGAAAAATAATATGCAAATTATCTGTCATCCAGGAGAAAAAAAAATCTCCCTCTGTAGTGTCATCAATTCTTGCAATTTTTTATTTCTGTAGCCCCCACCTTTCCCAAGAAATTGTTTTTGTTAGATTCAACACTGAACATGTTAATGAGCTCTCTATCCTCCAGTGGGCGGTGCCTTTCTTTCTGCTCCAGCCTAGGAACGCCCACTTGACAGTTGAGAGCCTCGTTGACATCAGATCATTCACGAGTAGACGGGGATGGGAAGTTCATGACAAAATTTTCCATTGTGCCAATTTTCGATACAAATTGTTACTTTTCAAGGAGGGCGCTGTTGCATTGGTTTCTATGGAAAATCTTTTCTTCTGCTAGTGGTCAAAAATGGTACTGCAACTGACCGTTTCAACCACCGGGAATTAGGGAAATTTCCATATCAATGGCAGATGCTATAGCACAGGATGATGGTCTTCATATGAGAAGCTTTGTGAAGATGATAAATTCACTTTTCAGCAATTTGGTTGCAAGAAACTCCTTTATCAGAACGTGCACCTTATATAGAGCGCCATTGTTCTGAGCTAGATGTGACAAATATAAAGTGTATGTAAGGTTTTTTTTTTTTCTTCCTTTATCTTGACATAACTGAATTTAATTTGTGTTCAATCTGCTGATAGTGACAATATTATTTCTGCCTACACCTGACTGTGCTCTGCAGAACAACACCCCGCTGACTTCTTCAAAAGCCTCCCATTGTCGGTCCCCGCGGGGAGCTCAGATGTAGCTGGGAGGGGTAAGAACAATCCCAGAGCGTAAAAGCCTCGTTAAAGGAAAACCTCCGTCTCCGTGACCCGTGTTAGATATACAGCACAGATACAATGCACCGAAGGGGGGTGTAAAGGAATAATTGTAATTATCAGATATTCACTATGACGCCGGATCGTTGCCGCTGGCTTTCTAATTGCAAAGCATGGCGTTGGTTCGGGACTGCACACACCGATAGGCAATAACTTATCAAACTAGCCCTTTAAACTGAGTAATACATTTGGACTCATGTCCGTATTTGATCTTAGTCTTTTTCTACTGTTGACGTTGACAAGGTTAGGGTTAAAAAAGAGCAAAAATAGCATTAAACTTGTGACTGTATTTATCCAGTGCACCGTATTTAAAGGGGTTGTCCAAGGAGATTCATTTTACTTTCCCTGGGGATTTTTTTTTTCCAAGCTGGACCTGGCGGTCCCAGGCTGGTTCCAACCAAGGGTCAATCGGCGCCCGGATCACTCCACTAGTTACCTGCGCTTATAGTAACCACCAAGTGACTACCAGTGAATGGGATCGGAGGGAGGAGGTGGAGCCACTTGGGTTCCTGTTCTGTTCGTGTGACCTCAGGGCAGAACCTGCGCAGAACTACCTGGTCCAGCTTAAAAAAGAAAAATATAGACCAGACCTGGGCAATGTGCGACCCGCAGGCCACAACCGGCCCTCTGACTGCTTCTGTCCGGCCCACATAGCTAGTGGAAGTTTTTTCAAGGACCTGTGATGATGTCATCACAGCCTATCACCAGGATAGGCTATGACTCGTTAGTGGGTGGAGCCAAACGGGACTGTGTGCTTTCTGCAAGCTGCCGGTAATGGAGGCTGCTGGATGATAGAGAGAAGAGACCGCATGTGTGAGCAAGAGGGGGGAACTAGGGGCAGATGTAGGGGGGCAGTTAAACTGAATGCACATGGAGGGGGGACATTAAACTAGGGGGCAGATGGAGGGCGACATTAAACTGGGGCAGCTGGAGGAGGATATTAAACCATGGGGGTAGCTGGAGGGGGACCTGTCTGCCTCTAGTTGCCCCCAGTTTAATGTCCATCTCCTGCTGCCCCAGTTTAATGTCCCCTCTAGTTTCTGCTGGTTTATACTGGGGCACCAGGAGAGGGACTGAATACTGTGGGACATTTGGAGGGAAACGTTATAATGTGGGGTGTATAATGTTAGGGTGACTGTAGGAGGATTTTACTTTGTGGGGCACATGGAAAAATGATTGAGAATGGGCGGAGTCAGTGGAAAAGTGGGTGGAGCTAAATTTGCCGTGACTCGCGTGACCCTCTAGAACCTTTACTATTTCTCATGTGGCCCCATGGGAAAATTAATTGCCCACCCCTGATATAGAGGATGTAAATACAATGCAATTCCCTTCACCACCCCTTTAATAATTTCCTATTTTGTGTCTATGGCTCCTATCTAGATCACTGTGTCTTCCCGTGTGTAGTCAGATCCTTCATGGCTATAGACTAGAAGCATACACTCTATAGTCTCGCGTTTTCTCTGACTATTTTTCTACTTCCAATAGCAAAGGGACAGCGGGAATAACACCTGACTACAAATGGTTTGTATGTAGTCTGTGAACATGGAGACACATAGCCGCTACAAAATCTCCAGATACCAAACGGTAGAGAAGATTATGTTTCTTATCATCCAGATTGTGACATATATATATATGAAGAGCTCAACGGAAAAATGGCCTAAGTCCAAAAATCAATATTGTGAGAAAAATGAAATTTAAAGTTTTAGCCTAAAGCAAACGGGCATTATTGTGGAATATATCTATCCAATGTAATCAGCTAATGAACACCGTTAATCCTAATCATAAATTGTATTATTAATTAAAAAAATTGCAGCTTCATGTATAAATATATATATATTATTTATTTAATATTATTAATTAATTACTACTATTATTTATTATATAATAATAATAATAATAATAATAATAATAATAATAATAATTGCATAACAGAAATAAAGGCACATCTTAAATATGGCTTACACATCGAAGGCGCTACAGCACACGTATCTTTATGGTTGCCGCAGCAGTCTGCTTAAGTGCAATCTTATGCTAATATCGTCAAATATACCGTAAAAATTATTAAACGATGAAGAATAATAATTACCTGCCTCCCTTTTCGGCGCTAAATATGTGCAAAAGTCGATTTAGAGCCTTTTAAACAATAAGACAAAGTTTTTACACTAATATAAACAACAGACCGGAAGTCACGATTTCAATGAAAAAATGACCAACGAGAGTGAAGTAAGTAAGTTTGTATTGGACTTAGGCCATTATTCCATTGAATGTAAATTCTTCTGCATTGAAATATATGGACTTAGGTCATTAATCCTAGGTACCTTGTAAACCCAATGCATAGAACGAGGTACAAAGAAGCTTTCTAGGTAATAATTTGAAATATGACAAAACGTGGACTTAGGCCATTTTTCCGTTGAGCTCTTCTTATATATATATATATATATATATATATATATATATATATATATATATATATACACTTGGCTACTAAACCTTGTCTATGAAACTTCTATCAATATTTCCCCAGTCTATACAACATTCTATAGACATGGGTGCCGACACTGTCATGGCGTCCGCCTGCGATGGAGTCCTGACCACTTCTGACAGACACACTGGAATCTATTAGCGTTCTGGCCACAGTGCTGTGCATTGCTTATGGAAGGCTCGGGGGTCAATATTAGATAGAAATACCAGATGGATTCTTAGTCTCCTCACTCCTGACAGTAGATTTCTCATAAGCGTATGGAGGATTGCTGTAGAGCGCTCTTATTATAGCGTCTTGGAGAAGCCCTTGAAGTCCTGGCTCCCAGCATGCCCTGCTGACACTGTACACTCTCCATAATGTCATTTCTATATAATAGCCCTGTTCCGTCTTCATCAGTCCTCGGCTGCTCCTTCCCCGGTGTCTTGTATCACTGTGTGTATCGCTACCTTTCTGCCTCATCTGATTTCAATACATTTTTATTTGTGTAATAAAAACTCTTCAGACCTTACCAAGCGCCACGCAGAGCGGGATGAATGAGCGGCTCGGGGGGCGGCCTCTCGCAATGGGCAGAACATTTGATTTATAACAAATGAACAGTCGAGAATCGGACAAAATAATACGTCCTTTTGTTGTTTTATGTATTTTTAGACTAATTTTTTTTCTTCTTGTGGGCACTTTAGAAGAAAATCCTAAACATGGACGATGGCGACATTTATCCTAAACACACGTCTTATTGCAGATCACTCCTGCAATCCTGCAATCTGCATCACTTGGGGCTTATTACACTTTTTATATATCGATTTTGGAATTTCCTGTTCCAAATTTCACATCAAAAACTTTCCCATAGAAGCAACGCCTTGCGGTAACAACATAGTTGCCAATAGTCCTTGGAAGGGAAAGTGTTTGACCAACAAGAATTGGGGCAGGAATTGGGTAAAGTCATCCCCCACAGTGGGTGCTTTGTTGGCAGGGCCTGGGAAGTGCTAAAATCTCTTTAGTTAAAAAATCATGGCTAAAAGCTTTTTGGGTGTCCGTGCACGGTGTGCCCCCTATGGTTTCTGCAAAAGTTGTCGTAGTGTCCTTCGGTACCCTGCATATGCCTCAGATTTATGTGGCAGCACCCTGGATTGCTTTGCACACAGAAAATTTGCAGGCAAGGTGGACTCTGCACCACTTGCGCTAGGTTCACACTTTTGCTCGGGTTTCTGTTCTTCGGGACCCATAAAACGGAAACCCAATTGGCTTAATAAGCAGTTATCCATGGACTCTATAGCTCATATTGGGGTCCACTGGGTTTATGCCCAAGTTATGCTTGCAGGGATTTACTCTCTGCACTTTTCTAACGTAATGGGGCTGAAATCCCTGAACGGAAATTGGGGGCAGGTGTGAATCCAGCCTTAGTACTTAGGACTCTGTTGCATGCATTAACCCCTTTAATAATCCTTTGCCTTAGGGCCCATTCACGTGGTGGAATCTGCTACTGTTTTCGAGGCAGATTCCACCCTAAAAAAAATAAGCGTCCTGCTCGATCTTGCCACGAATTCCGTCCATTCCTCTGGGCCTAATAAGCAGCAGAAAGTCATCATTGACATCCTGCAGCAGAAATGAAACGGTATCTCGAGTCAGATGTCCGCCTGAAGGTCCTCGTGGTCCTCCGCCATGTGAACTTACCCCTGTCTCTGGCCGGTCCTGTGTGTTTCTGTCCACGCTCCAGTCGCTGCATTAACAGAAGCGTCGCCTAAGTTTAGAGCTTGAAGAAAGATTGATTAAAGTCAGCAACAATCTGCGGTAATTGGATCCATATGCTTGGAGAGGAAGCCTGACTAGTTAGAAGATCTCGTAATGAGTTCACAGCTGGTTGACGCAGAATTTCCATTTACTGTTCATACTAAGGAATCTTTAAAGGGAGTGTGCCGGCCTAATTTATAGGAAAATCCTAATTCTTATTTTACCAATTAAAGCGATAGACCCGGGTCAGCCACATCTGACGCTCCAGCTGTTGTGGAGCTACAACCCTCGGCATTCGTACCTGGTTTGCGGTTTATGGACCTTCCATAGAAGTGGATGGTGCTTGCTGGGAGTTGTAGTTTCACAACAATTGGAGCACTGAAGGTTACTGACCCCTGTGATGGGGAATGTGTGCAAATAGTGAGAGGACCAGGTGTGGAAGAGTTAACCCGAAATTCTGCAATTGGAAATTTGCCAAAGGTGATTTATCCTGGATGTCCCCTGTACTCTTACATATGTGTATATATAGATATATTTAATAGTGTCCTATATATCTAATATGTGTGTGTGCTGGTAAGTCTTCACTTGATTCGCCTCCTCTTATTTCTTCCATCTTTGCCATGTGATGGGTTTCGACATGATCGGCATCAAATTGTAACAAAATGCTTTATCTTTAATGCAATTTTAAGTTGCAGCAGATTACACAATATGCCTCCCCTCCCCGCGCATTCACACAAACCAAATTCCTGCACAAACTATTATCCCCCATAGTGGCCCCTGCACACAGTATTATCCCCCATAGTGGCCCCTGCACACAGTATTATGTCCCATAGTGGCCCCTGCACACAGTATTATGTCCCATAGTGGCCCCTGCACTCAGTATTATGTCCCATAGTGGCCCCTGCACACAGTATTATCCCCCATAGTGGCCCCTGCACACAGTATTATGTCCCATAGTGGCCCCTGCACACAGTATTATGTCCCATAGTGGCCCCTGCACTCAGTATTATGTCCCATAGTGGCCCCTGCACACAGTATTATGTCCCATAGTGGCCCCAGTACACAGTATTATGTCCCATAGTGGCCCCTGCACACAGTATTATGTCCCATAGTGGCCCTGTACACAGTATTATGTCCCATAGTGGCCCCTGCACACAGTATTATACCCCATAGTGGCCCCTGCACACAGTATTATGTCCCATAGTGGCCCCTGCACACAGTATTATGTCCCATAGTGGCCCCTACACACAGTATTATGTCCCATCGTGGCTCCTGCACATAGTATTATGTCCCATAGTGGCCCCTGCACACAGTATTATCCCCCATAGTGGCCCCTGCACACAGTATTATGTCCCATAGTGGCCCCTGCACACAGTATTATGTCCCATTGTGGCCCCTGCACACAGTATTATGCCCCATAGTGGCCCCTGCACACAGTATTATCCCCCATAGTGGCTCCTGCACACAGTATTATGTCCCATAGTGGCCCCTGCACACAGTATTATGCCCCATAGTGGCCCCTGCACACAGTATTATGTCCCATAGTGGCCCCTGCACACAGTATTATGCCCCATAGTGGCCCCTGCATACAGTATTATCCCCCATAGTGGCCCCTGCACACTGTATTATCCCACATAGTGGTCCCAGTACACAGTATTATGTCCCATAGTGGCCCCTGCACACAGTATTATGTCCATTAGTGGCCCCTGCACACAGTATTATGTCCCATAGTGGCCCCTGCACACAGTATTATGCCCCATAGTGGCCCCTGCACACAGTATTATGTCCCATAGTGGCCCCTGCACACAGTATTATACCCCATAGTGGCCCCTGCACACACAGTATTATCCCCCATAGTGGCCCCTGCACACACAGTATTATCCCCCATAGTGGCCCCTGCACACAGTATTATCCCACATAGTGGCCCCTACACACAGTATTATCCCCATAGTGGCCCCTGCACACAGTATTATGCCCCAAAGTGGCCCCTGCACACAGTATTATCCCACATAGTGGCCCCTACACACAGACTATAATAATCAGAGACCCAGGGCAGGATACAAACATAAAAAACAATGTTAGTTGCCTTTCCTGGGCTCCGGTACACTCCCCGTTATCTTTCATGATGGACCAGACGTTACCTGACCCATACCGGCGACGCATAAGGATGCAAGCCTGGCCCACGTGACGTCTGGGACATCACCAAATAGGAATGAAGACTTCCGGAGCCCAGGAGAGGTAAGTAACAGTGTTTGTTATATTCCCTCACCTCTCCTCGCCCTCCAATCATTATAATCTGCGGTCTGAAAAGATCCTGGAGTATAATGATAGTGGTGTTTGTAGTGTTCGCGGGCCTGAGGCCTTACTTACTGATCCGGGATCCTGCTCACAGCCGCCTCCGCAGAAGGGGAAGCGCAGGAGTGAGGATTGGTAAGTAAACGGGGCCTATTTAAAAAAAACAACAGCGGCCCGCCGGGTCCCCTAATGTCCCAGACCGCTACCATGGTAAATATGCCACTGATAATATATATACATATTATATACTGCAGTATATATATTGCAGTATATAAAAATCACATTTCCGACTGTGTTTTTGACTAGCACGTCCTCCGTTTCTCGCATAGCTAGAGCTGTAATATTCACGACAGTCTGAAATGATACCTGGAGCACTTTGCTTCGTTGAGCGTCTCTGCGCGACCAATATTTCGGCTCTCGCTATAAAAGAGATGGAGAAATCTCTAGTCAAAAACACAGTCGGGAATAGATTTATAGGAACATGTGTACTGTATATAATATATACTGCAGTATGTAGTTAGAATATATATATATATATATATATATATATATATATATATATGTGTGCTGTTAATTTTGTATGGCCCATATTTGGAGTTTTGCATGAAATTTTTGGAAATTTGAATATTTGCATAACAAAACGTGTCATTGCAAGAATTTTCTTGGAGAGAAAAAAATTTCTAGAGTGCCAACACTTCCAGCCATGATTGTGTGTGCATATGTGTATGTATGTATTCCGCTATGCCCATGGTAGGGAACCTTCGGCTCTTCAGCTGCTGTGAAACTACAACTCCCAGCATGCTCCTTTCACTTCCATGGCAGTTCCAAGAACAGCAGAGACAGTATGCATGCTGGGAGTTGTAGTTTTGCAACAGCTGGAGAGCCGTACGTTCCCTACCCCTGCGCTATGCTATCAGTATATACACTCACCGGCCACTTTATTAGGTACACCATGCTAGTGACGGGTTGGACCCCCTTTTGCCTTCAGAACTGCCTCAATTCTTCGTGGCATAGATACAACAAGGTGCTGGAAGCATTCCTCAGAGATTTTGGTCCATATTGACATGATGGCATCACACAGTTGCCGCAGATTTGTCGGCTGCACATCCATGATGCGAATCTCCCGTTCCACCACATCCCAAAGATGCTCCTCTATTGGATTGAGATCTGGTGACTGTGGAGGCCATTGGAGTACAGTGAACTCATTGTCATGTTCAAGAAACCAGTCTGAGATGATTCCAGCTTTATGACATGGCATTGCATTATCCTGCTGAAAGTAGCCATCAGATGTTGGGTACATTGTGGTCATAAAGGGATGGACATGGTCAGCAACAATACTCAGGTAGGCTTTGGCGTTACAACGATGCTCAATTGGTACCAAGGGGCCCAAAGAGTGCCAAGAAAATATTCCCCACACCATGACACCACCACCACCAGCCTGAACCGTTACCGATACAAGGCAGGATGGATCCATGCTTTCATGTTGTTGACGCCAAATTCTGACCCTACCATCCGAATGTCGCAGCAGAAATCGAGACTCCTCAGACCAGGCAACGTTTTTCCAATCTTCAATTGTCCAATTTCGATGAGCTTGTGCAAATTGTAGCCTCAGTTTCCTGTTCTTAGCTGAAAGGAGTGGCACCCGGTGTGGTCTTCTGCTGCTGTAGCCCATCTGTAGCCTCAAAGTTGGACGTACTGTGCGGCGTTCAGAGATGCTCTTCTGGCTACCTTGGTTGTAACGGGTGGCTATTTGAGTCACTGTTGCCTTTCTATCAGCTCAAACCAGTCTGGCCATTCTCCTCTGACCTCTGGCATCAACAACGCATTTCCGCCCCCCCCACAGAACTGCCGCTCACTGGATGTTTTTTCTTTTTCGGACCATTCTCTGTAAACCCTAGAGATGGTTGTGCGTGAAAATCCCAGTAGATCAGCAGTTTCTGAAATACTCAGACCAGCCCTTCTGGCACCAACAACCATGCCACGTTCAAAGGCACTCAAATCACCTTTCTTCCCCATACTGATGCTCGGTTTGAACTGCAGGAGATTGTCTTGACCATGTCTACATGCCTAAATGCACTGAGTTGCCGCCATGTGATTGGCTGATTAGAAATTAAGTGTTAACGAGCAGTTGGACAGGTGTACCTAATAAAGTGGCCGGTGAGTGTACGCTCTCCTCCTGTTCTGTAGCATGCTCCATGTTGTCACCTCTACTCTTCTTGTTGATACGAGACACCATTATACATAAGCGCTCTCTCTGTCCTTACTTTCTAGACTCAACATCCCTAACACCCTCCTGCACGGACTGGTCTCCTAAACACCGGGAGCAGCACTTGACTCTTTGCAGCCTCTCCAGGGGATTCTCTTGCTCTCTTTTTGGGACCTCTGCTTGATCTTGTTGATGGCTTCCTCTGCACTTGTGTCCATGTTACTCTCTATCCGCTCACCCCATCCCCTAAGCACTCGGAAACTCGAAATCTGGGCTGTGCCCTTGTGCATTTCGTCCACACTCCGGATCATTGCATTACATCTATTCGATTCCCTAATGTAATGGGTCTTAGCCATCGGACCCCGGTCACTCAGACTTGTGCTTTTAAGTGGGGAAAATACATAATTTATAAGTAATGTTTGTTATCTTAATTGGACAGTAAGAACAGAAGCGCTCATGTGGAAGGAACAATAGCCCGCTTCTATTCTAATTTACCAACAGATTTCACAGCGCGGAAATTCGTCAAAGTAAGTATAAGGATGACCAGAGGGCTCGATTACCAGAGATAACATTGGACACACGCTTAGGATTCTTAAAGGGTTTACAGTTCTTCAATGTATCAAAGAGAAAAGATGAAATTACTTATGAAGATAGTCGTCCTAAATAAGGAAATCAAAGCTGCCGTTTTGTGTATGCAGCTCCCGTGCATTGTCGTAGACTACATACAAACCCCGTGTGACCCTGCAGTCGTATGCTCTCCTATCCGTCCATTACTGCTTGTAAAACCCATTCATTTAGGGCTTGTTTGTAGTCTATGGAGAGCTGTAGACACAAAGCAATAGAATATTTATAATATTTGGAGCTAAAGGGGCCAAAATCTATTAATAAAATATATTACAAAACAGAGCACTGAGCACTTCTTCCGTTTCATGGGCCGATTTGATCTCACTTTCATAGGTCACATGGCCTGATCGCACCCCAGTACCATTTCATTGGCTGAGCTGTGATACCAAGCATGGCCACTGTAGAGATGATGGCGCTGTGCTTGGTAAGTACTGAAGGGGCATCAACGCTGACACCGACACTGCGGCCTCTGATCGCTATCAGATCCCTGACGTCCTATCCTAAGGATCTTTTAGTATCTACCATATAGCAGCGAATACATTTATCTAGCCGTGTACAATTGCTTTTTACTAAATGGGGTTTCCAGGGTTAGAATAACAGAGCTGCTTCCTTTCTGAAAGCTCACCAAACCCTGATCATGGGTCATATCTGATATTGCAACTCTTCTTCCCTAGCGGAAGTGGGTCTGAGCTGCAATACCACGGACGATCTGTGGACAGGTGTGGCACTGTTTCTAGAAGAAGACGCCATATTTTTCTTGTATAACCTCTGCAGTGGGCTTATATGTGATAATGACTTTTATTACATGATTTGCAGCTTTGTACCTGAGCAATGAGTCATTTTAAAGGAGATCGAATCATTCAAGTTAAAGGGGTTGTCCAGGGAGTCCTTTGATTTGTGCCACATGTTTGGAACCAGCACCTGACCCCTGGGTCGCTCTGCTGCCTCTTCCATTACCACCAGTAAGCTGTGGTATTGGGCCTGACCTTTCTATAGCACAGGTAACTACAAGAAAGGAAGGAGGGAACAGAGCGGCCACAGGGGTCAGACGCTGCTTCCAATCATGTGACCTGGTGTCAGAACCATATCCATAGCTGCATTTATAAAATGTGAACCTTGCACACCAGCTGAGCTCTGCTACATCACCATGTATTAGTGCCCAGGGGTCTTCTTTGGGACATCAGTATGTTCTCCGATCAGACACTGAAGCAGCAGGGGTCAATGATTTGTGAGCCTCGGCCGCATACAAAGACGGAGTCAAATTCTAGACTTTGCTTTAATCCAAGGTCAAGTCTAAATAAAACAAGGTCATCTGACATGACACTATATTCCCCTATACATAGCAACACTTACTAACCCCGCAGTCCCCCGACCTTATCACAGCTGGCAATGTATCACATAACACAAGCTGGAGATATAACATGTATCACATAATATACGGCCACATTGTCACAGCCTGGGTTTATGGATAAAAAGAAAAATTGCTTTTTAGGACAAAGGGAATTGAGTTGTATTCGCTTCGCTTTCCTTGGATATCAGAACAAACATCTGCCCTGAGAATCCTATTGTTGTGTTATAGGATAGTCCGGACGAGATGGATACAACTATTACATTAGAAAGTCATTGACGGTCATCACATATTCTGTGTCATTCCCCTATACCTGTATATATTTTTATCTTCCTTCTTCTTTCACTTTCTCTTTCTTTTCCGTGCTGTTTTCTCTCCTCTCTTTTTTTGCATTTTCTTTCTGCTTTTTTCTTCTTTTCTCTGTTTTTCTTATCGTATCTTACCTCTTTCTCCTCTTCCTTCTCTTTCTCCTCTTCCTTCTCTTTCTCTCTTCTCTCCTTTTTACATGTTACATCTTTGCATTGTCACCAGATATTCTCTCTACAATCTCTACAATTCTATGGTTTCTGTTTCCTCTTTTCTCTCCTTCCCGTCTCACGTTTCCTTCTTGTTTTGTTTTTCTTCTTTTGTGATTTCTTTCTTCTTTTTCCTTTGTCTTCTCTTTTCTCTCTTGTGTTTTCCTGCTTCCTCTTCACTTCTTTTTATTGTCTCTACTCTCCCTTCTTCTTTATGGACAGTATGGATCTTCCCTATGGATGTCTTGATGTCCTTCTTTATCCTCTTCTCTTTTCGTTCCTCTCTCGTATTTTCTCTTTTATTTCTTCTCTGAACTTTTTTCTGTTTTTCTTTATTTCCTTCCCTCTTGCCTCCTTTCTCTAGTCTCCGTTCTCGCTCTCCCTCCTTCTATTCCTTTCTCTTCCCTCTTCTGTTTTTCTTATCTTTAGTCTCCTGTATGAACACTATGGGGTCTCTCCCTATGGACTTCTACCATGTACAGGAAAATAAATGACCTCGCACTCCATTCTACTACATCTAAATCCATTCCAGCACTTTCCAGCTGGACTACTTATACAAATGATGGAACACAAAATTGATACTATAAAAATTTTAAGAGAACCAAATTTGCTAGCGATGAGTTTATCAGATATTAAGGAAAATTGTAAATTCTGGATTTTTTGGTAGAGTTTTTACTTTTGCCTCTATCCTCACTTGCCCTATAGCATTGCCTAACCTGCCCTGTATCGCATCACAACTAACCCGATTTTTTGCTTAAGCGTAGGAAAATCTGGTGACCACCTGTCTAGGATCCGTAAAGGTGACCGTTATTGATGGTCAGGAAATCACACATGGAATGACGAAACAGAATGTCTGATTAGAATTATGGGAAGAATATGCAAATCTGACTTCCATGATGTAATTAGTCAGTGCCTCAGTCATGCAGCCCAATAGAGGGCGCTCACTGAGGATGTATCTTCCATGATATAATTACATCATGGAAGATAGACTTGCACATCCTCAGTGAGCGCCCTCTATTTTTGTGCATGACTGAGGCACTGACTTCCTAATTACATCATGGAAGTCAGATTTACATATTCTTCCCATGTTCCCTTGCACAGTGGAGCGCTCATGGTGGTCTCTCCCTATGGAGTGACGATATCCCCCCAACCCTGATTAGAATTAGTGAGAATTAGAAATCTTCAGCACTTACAATGTCGAGCTTCTGACTTATTCTATATTTAGAAAGATTTAGTGTCCATATGTGCAAAACCAAAGATCTAGACCTAAGTGAGTTGAGGACATCATGTAAAACCCTAAAGCTTTCAATCTCCTTCCCATCCCCCTTTACCCTTTAATGTTCTTTCCCCAGTGACCCCGGAGCGCAATTAAATCTCCAAATGGAAAAAATCGCAATCCATTCCAGTAAGGAGGATCCAAAAGAGCAATTAGTCAATCAATACAGTAATAAATACAATGGTGATGAAGACATCAGTCATATAGATTACAAGGCGTCATACCATTAATTTTTTTCTTATTGGATCTGCTTGTTTGTGTTGATTGGACTGTTTGCCGATGTGTTAATATGTGTAATAATCAAGATGGAGCTTTCCAGAACTTGGACAGCGAACCTGGCGCAACTGCGTGGATCTACGTGACGGGAGATTCTTAAATACCCTAAAAAAGTCTTATATTTATATATAAATGAATGGTCTCTAAGCCCGGAGTTTCAGCTTTTATTAGCAGAAGACCTGCTTGGAAGCCCGTGGTGAAGTTTCTCCTATTTCCAATTGAAAAGTGGAGGTTTGGACCATAGTGGCGTAGCAGCGGAGGTGTCGGACTGATGTTCCTTGGGCTCGCCAGATAAAATTATTTAGATTGTGAGGTCGCTATAAAACAGAAGGCGTGCACTGTAAATAGTGAAGGGGTCACGGCGCTTGCACAACTGCTGTGGTCTTGTCCTGATCAGCAGGGATCCTGGGTGTTAGGTCCCCACTGATCTCTTATTGAGGACCTCTCAAGGATAGGTCTCCAGTTCCAAGGAACAAGAAGGGCTTATCCAACTTAGATTGGCAGGGTCGGACTGTTAGTTCCCCTGTAGATAATCACTTGGCTCCCAGAATTGTTTACATGCTGGGCGCTGCTCACTCACCGTATTCTCAATAACAGCAGCTGTGGGTACTATAGTTCTATCCCTTTCTACTCACTTGGGACGTCACTGCTGCACCCCTACCCACCACCATCAATAATATGCTATAGGAAGGGGCGTAGCTATAGGGGATGCATCCCAGGGGAGCCCAAAGATCCCTCAACCACATTAAATATCCCTCTATTCTACATGGCACAAGAAAGGACTCCATTAGAAATGTTGCATCGCATCCCATACATTTCAAGATTCGTCCCTGGTGGGCTGGTGTAGGGAGCCCCAGCCAAAGTTTGCACCAAGCCCACAAGTTATACCACTGTCTTCTACTCTGGTAAGCAGTGATCTGTCACCTGTTGATCGTAGATGTTGGTTCGATCTTTCATCCACCATGACCTCCAATTTGGCAGTGTTTTGTCTTCCAATACTCCCTCCCCTCCTCCTATCGCCTCCCTTCTGCTATTTTATCAGTTTGATTGTATTCGATGCCTAATGCATTTCTCCTTTGAACATTTTGTGTTCCCAATAAAAGCTCCATCACAATAAATGTTTATTCTAACAGCGGGCGCCATTCATCCGGAAGCCGCTCAATCTTCCTTTTGCTTATTCTCCGTCACATGGATGGAAACGATTGTGCCGAGGATCAGGCAATTGTGAGACTTTGCTTTGAAACCTCCTTTACTCCAGAGAAAACCCTGTATAATTTCCCTTTATCTCCAAATCTCCCTTATTTTTTTGCTTCTGTCTTTGAACTGTAAATGAAGATAGGACATTTTCTAGTTAAGAAAAGCCTTTTTTTTCTTTCCTCCTCTCTGAACTCTTCCTCTTGCTGCCAGGCCGCCACCATTCAGCCTCTGCACAAAGCATCAAGAATTCCAAAATGCTACATCAGATAAGAATCTGCCTTGGAGTTTTACAGCAAACGCAGAATAAAATTATCATTAATGGTTTTCAGTGGCTGCTGCCAGGTAATTGAATTTATGAGTACAAGGAACGTGGGGAGTTGGAGGTAGGTGAAATATACTATATGCAATTTTTTTTCCCCATAAAGTTCTCAAAGTATATTGCAAACTCCAATATTTCAATACCCCTGTGATTTCATACGTCTCGCAGATGCTGGGGAACGATAGTCAAAGTAATTAATCTACGGTATGCATTCAGAGCGGGTAGAAAGGCAGACGTGTCCTCGTCTTTGTGCTTCACGTGTATTGTTGCTTCCGGCGTTATACCACCTGCCGGATGACGAAAGCCTTGTCTACGAGAGGGCACCGAGTGGTGGTAGGGGAGGGCAGCACTAGGAAATAGGCTTATCGCTGCGGTAGATGAATAATAGGCATTAGGTTGTCAAATAGAATATGCTGTGTGTAAGACACCCTTACATCTTCGTAGAGGAAAAGTAAGCTGTATCTGTTGTCTATTCTTCACACAAACTACACTCGGTTGCCTTGGAATTAAAGAAGCGCTCCGGTGACATTGTTTTGTCCTCTCTATTTAAGAATGACTGTGTAAGTAGTTTTTATTGTAAAGTTATGTGCTCCCCTCTAGAGCACAGATCTCCTCTCTGCTCTTGTACATATTTCCAGGTTGTCAGATTCTCAGTGCAAAACCGTTCGTTCCTTGATCTGACTTGTTTTGATCATTCGACCTTCTGTTCATACAGGAAGCACAGTGTGCTCCAGATTGGAGCACCTAAAGTTCACACGTGAAAAAAGCCTCGCTGATTTTGGCACTGATTTTTCAGTGTCGCTTTCTTTGGACGCTGTTTTTGACGCTTTTTTGGTCACTGTTTTTTTTAAACTTTTTTTTTTTTTTTAAGTACATGATAAAAAAAACGCTAGCAGTTTCGGTCGCTGTTTTTGCCAAAACAGCTGCAAAAATAAGCGACCAAAAACCACTAGCGGTTTTTTCAGCGCCCCATAGACTCCAATTCATTTTTTCAGGCGTTAAACGCCTGAAGAAAGGTCATGTCACTTCTTGTTCTGCTAGCAAGCTAGCAGAAAAAAAAAAGCGAGCAATTCACATAGGGCTACATTTTATGGAGGCTGATTTTGAAGCGAAATCAGCTGTCAAAATCAGCCTCCATGTCCCCATGTGAACTAGCCCTAAGGTGTCTGTAACTTATTCGATAAAATTACAGTGTACACTTGCAAATACTGAGGATTTGATTTTTTTCTTTTTTCTTTTTTTTTTTATACTTGAGAGCATTTTTTAGGATAGGTTGATGGTGTTGAGAGGTAAATCCACTTACACAGGTTACACATGTCTAAAGAAGTGTATGGAGAGGGAAAGGCGGAAGAATGGGCATGAGATAAGAGAGAAAGAAAAGCAAAGCTGTAGAGTGAAAGCAGCTGAATGAACTGTGACAGATACTTCCTAAGTGCTTTCTTACATCAGTATAGGTCAGTACGCTATACAGTCTTTCCTGCATGATTCTGGGGCTGATTCTGAGAGTGAAAATAGGGGAGCAGATTCTCCTCTACTTACTGTGCGTGGTATATAGCAGCCAATCTCCAGCTCAGCGAGAACTGCTAAATAATGCAAAATACAAGTCCTAATGGATGGCCTAAGATCGTATTACTCCTAAACAATGACTTATCCGTATACGCCACCTGAGAGAATGACTATGCTTTATATTCCTGATTAAATGGTACTGGGGTACATGTATATTTACACTGGAGAATAGAGATGAGCGAGTAGTATTTGATAGAATACCTCCCATGCATAGTTATTGGTGTAAAAAAGCGCCAGGGAAGGTGGGAGGGGCTTTTACCATGTGGTCTGCGACCGATTACACCAATAACTATGCAGGGGGAGGTATTGGATCGAATACTACTCGCTCATCTATACTGGAGAAAGGCTTTTGTGAGGACTGATATGTGGGGTATTGCTTTTCCAATAAAAGGACATCTTCCACCTATTCAGGTTACTGGCGGATTGGAATATATATATATATATATATATATATATATATATATATATTTATATATTTAAAGAAACACAGACACACTGCAGGATCATTTAGTTCTCTGTGTGAAGTGATGTTAATAATACAGCCGACTGTGGTTGGAGGACATGAGGAGGGGGGTCACAGAATGTAGATATAGCAGGCGGAAACATTTTTTTGCAGAGGTGGGGGACATATGCAGCTATCACGATAACATGTGGTAGTTCCTTTGGTAGGTGGTGAGATCTCCTGCTCACAGCTGATAGTTCGGTATCTTGCATCAGCGCTATTGTTCCTTAACCACAAAAAATGCCCCAAATGTCCTTCATCACAAGCCCTCCTCCTCCTTCTCCTTTCTTCTTACCATTGTGTTCTACTGCCAAAAGAAGTCTGAAGCCATCCAGGTAGACCGGGTGCTGCTCTCTTGCCAAGCCTCCATAAACTCCTGGGGTAGGTGGGTGATGGTTCCCAGGCTGTAACAGAGTCCCACGTGTCCACAGTACCGTATTTTACGGACTATAAGGCGCACTGGACTATAAGCCGCATTGCCCATGAGCGCCTTATAGTCCGTCTCGGTTCATATATAAGGCGCACCGGACTATAAGCCGCAGTCCGGTGCGCATTATATCTTATTGAAAGCGGCGGCAGGCAGACTTTGCCAGCGGCCGCTTAACCCCCCGCGTGCCAGCCGCTTCTATTGGAAGCGCTCGGCAGGCGAGGAGGGGCTCTATCAGCAAAATCATGCTGATAGAGCCCAACCGTAAACGTTAGGTTAAACTACCCCCCCGTTTTAAAATAAAAGCCTGAAACAGAATGTCAAACTTACCGAGCGGTGTAGGGTGGGCGGGCATTCAGGCCTCCTCTTCCTCCGATGTTCCGTCCTCCTCCGGCGCTCGCAAGCTGATAATGGCCAGGGCGCATGCGCAGTAGAAGCATTATGATATTGCGCATGCGCCCCGGCCATTATCAGCGAGCGCCGGAGGAGAAGGACGGAACATCGGAGGCAGAGGAGGCCTGAATGCCCGCCCGCCCGCCCTGCACCGCTGGGTAAGTTTCACGTTCTGTTTCAGTGTGACAGCAGGGCTGCCGGACACTTCCTCTTCATTTCTATGGGAGCCGACATGCGAGCGCTCCCCATAGAAATGAATGGACTGCTTTTTTCCATTCATTTCTATAGGGAGCGCTCGCATGCCGGCTCCCATAGAAATGAATGGGAAGTGTCTGTCCATTCATTTCTATGGGGAGCGCTCGCATGCCTGCTCCCATAGAAATGAATAGGAAGTGTCCGGCAGCCCTGCTATAACGCCGGCGTGTACGGCTGTGATACACGCCGGCGTTCGGTAGTGTGAATGCACCCTTACGGTGCCTTTTATGTATGTATGGAAGCGGCACGCAGTCTTTGCCACCGCTTCCATCCATATATAAGCCGCACCGGACTATAAGCCGCACTTACGATTTCTGAGGAAATCGTAGGTTTTTATGTGCGGCTTATAGTCCGGAAAATACGGTAATAGAACGAAATACCAGTCAGCTGTAGCATCTTCACACATAGCAATAGACTCCAGAAATCATCTCCTTGATAGAAGAAGTCCACACTTCCATGTAGGTTTCTCCACCAGCTTTGTCTGCCTCATAGTGGCCATGCTGTCCTTAGCTCGTGGGGGGATGGTAACAGGCACATGTGCACACAGGAAATTCCAGCGGATCAGGTCTTGAGTCTTGTCCATGCTTTAACAATAGAAACAAAAGGCGCCATATATTAGTAATGGCTGACTATTCCCATCACTCAATAACTGAAACCAAGTCCATATTTACCTGATGGTGTAGCAATGGTTCACTGCAGGATGCAGACAGGCCCATGTTGGTATATGGTGGAGGAGGCACAGGTACAGCCTATTGATATAACATGCACTCGCACATCTACAAGCCACAAGGGGATGGATGTCCCTTATTCCAAATGTATACACATAAGCCTTCTATATGGTGCCAGTCACATGATGAATGTGCGGTGCCCAGTGCTGGCTTATAGCCTATTACTATTAGACCGGCACCTATATATCTACACCTTGAGAGCACCATTTTTAATCAAATTATCTGAATGTTTTTTTTATATTTTTTTATTGTCATTGATGAAATAAAAATAATCATTTTGCAGAATAAGCAAATTCCAATAATGATCAGCGAGGACTATTCGAGGAGTCGGTATTTCTTGACCCGGTGGTGGAGCTCTTCAGCGGTGGTTCTGCATCACCGCTCCTGCTTTGCTTGATGTAGACACATTTTAATTAACTAGCTCTTAATTAGAAGAAGACATTTCCTCATTACCCAGCACACCGTGTGTATCAGCTCTGCTTATTCCCCAATGTGTGTCTGTATGATAAGCCCACCTCGTCTGCCGTACCCAAAATATCTCACTCGCGATCGAAAAACCAGGCGGTAAGAGTTGCACACCTATCCTCCTTGTCTGATGTCTGCCGCCACTATCTGGCCAAGCTTAGTGTCATTCCTAATTGCTCCCAGGTAGGTCTGTGCCGCTCCTTTGGGGCTCCGTCTGCGGCTGAACATGCTCATACAATCCAGAGGATTACCTAGCGCTCCACTTGCCTACGTTTGCATAGATTTCAGTTTGCCCAAGAGCCAGATTTATGTCAAGGTTGAGTGGCAGACTCCTGAGGCACAAAGGATTTAAGGTTCCTCAATGGGCCCAGCAGAACGTGGCTCTATCCCTTTGCTACACATATGGGATATTTCAAGATCCCTCAGTGTCGTTTTTTTTTTCCCTTTTCATTGCACCACCTGAGGGCTTAAGATATGAAATCTATCATCGTGCAGGCTATAAGTAGGAGTCGGAGAGATGGTCATCGCCGGGCTGTAGGGGGAGGTAATCTTTCTATAGATGATGGATTTTTTTGACTTGCATACAAATCTGATATTTAGTATGGCCTTGTAAGCTTGATCTGTCACCGAAATGTATAAAAAGAATAATCTCTCCGTACAAGGGATTACTGACATACAGCGCTCAGGCTTCAGCTCTGGTTTTTTCCCTTGTATGTCCAACTTTTTCTGTACTTTTCGTATACGTTTAATAGGAAGCAACATTGACATCCAATATCACGAAACCCGAAATGCTGCCAAATAATTGCAACCTTATTAACCTTCTACACCATCTACCAATAAGTATTTGGACACCCGTGCAAATGAAGATATCTGCAGGCGTGATGTACGTCATATTGGAAACAGCATTGGTTGCACGCAAGAGGCCACGAAGTGCAAAGTTGTCCAATTTCGAGACAGGGGTAATTATGGGGTACCGCAGAAATGGTCTATCCTTAAGGGACATAGCAAGCGAACTGAATTACCCAAAATCAACAGTGGCCTATGTGATTATGAAGTGGAAGGTGAACGGTGATTGTCAGAATGTCCCCCGAGTTGGCAGATCCCCGAAACGGGGAGATGGAGACTGACGGGTGCTGGACAGAGACACCGCACCCAACCGATGGCTCACATACACCAGGAGTGTCACCAGGCATCCGAAAGATTGTGTCGCTCAATCCCATCCGTAAGGAAGCTTCTGGGTCTACCAACAATTGTATAGGAAGGAATTGTGTTTTTCTATTCTAAATACTTATTGGTAGACAGTGTATATGTCTATGGGAAGCGGGCCGGAACCGCAATGAGCATTTCAGTATCAGAAAACCATTTTTCCATCCAATAAATGTCTATTGGTCTCTGCGTTGGTTGACGTAGTTTTCTAACAAGATTTTTACGCTATGGACTCCATTGACAGACCTTTTCTAGGAATATGTGAGACACTAATCCGCCCTTCCAGAAGGTCCCGTTGATAGTTTAATGTCTCGGATTGACGTGACTTATGCAATGTGGTCATGCTTACTGATGCCATACGGTAGGTGTTGAGGGCATGCTCAAGGGTCAGGGGTAATAAGATGATCATACCGATCATATAACTCAGTGCAAGGTGTAACAAACCCCAAATGACCAAGGTCAACTTTATAGGCCATTTGTATCATTTCAGCGTCCCCCCAACGTTCTAGAGCGTTATTGCGAATTCCGTATTTCCGTCTCCCTCTCTAACATCCGACTTAGTGGAAATTCTCTGTGTCGTTCCCGAATATCACCCCTCTATTAGACTTGCCCGAGCTGCCGATACCATATCTCCTGCGTTACAAGCAATGTACTTTGTATCCAGAAGTGTTTCAATTTGATGCGCGAGGCTTTGAAGCCTGTAAGCTGGAGATGGGAACACTCTAGACTTCCGCTCCTCAAGCACACAACTAATTAGAATTTTTAGTATGCACAGAGAGGCTTTCAGGGATCTGCCAAGACGTAGGTGAACCAATTGTAACTCGCAAACTCATAGTTATTCAAGCCGTATACATTTAGTGAGAGAATATTGATTTATTTTTGTATGCCGTGTAGTTTATAAATATGCATTAGGATTTAGTCTTATCTGTGCTTTTTTTTTTTTTTTTTTTTCCTATTTTTTTCCTTCCTCCTTCTCACAGCGCAAATCCATGTGGGAAATGAATTTGATATGCAGGGCAGTTCGTTCCTGCTGGCTGGGACGTTTTCCTTCTATTAATCCTAAATGTGCTGAAACATAAACCTAAAGTTAAGGTTGAAGTCATGTTAATATTTTGAAGGATTTTTCAAGAAAAAAAAAAAAAGTTTCGGCACTGGATTGAAAATTGAGAAATAAGCAATCGGCCACAGTTTACGCCCATGTTACGGGGAATTATTATCTGGTGTACTAGAGTGTCTGACTACTAGGGTTGAGCGATCGGGATGGGAATAGATTGGATTCCGATCGGTGATTGAGTAAATTTCACGATCGCGATCAGAATTCCGATCCTGATCTTTTCCGGTGGGATCGAGGTCAGAGGTTATCTCAAAATACGTATATGTATATATCATGAATAGGGTTGAACGATCGGATCCCCATCGGCGATTGAGCAAATTTGACGATCGGGATCGGCTGGAGAATGATCAGATTTTAAAATCGATCCTGAAATCTTAAGATCGGCTCAACCCTACTGACTATATGAAACATGGCCTCAGTGCGAAATCGTATAATAGTCCGGAAGCAGCCGCATTGTCTACAGGGGTAGCCATAGAACAGGGACCCAGACACCAGAGAAGGCCGAACGTCACATATGAAGATACCAATGTCGTATGGTTAGAGGGGCTGTAATGGGAGCCTGTCATGGGTCTTTCACATTTGCACCCAGGTCCGCCTGCAGGGTCTCCGTCCTATTCCCCTGGGAGACTGGATAAGGGGACAGCTTCCCAGTGGTCAGTTTTAAAGCCCATTCATTTCAATGTCTGTATGCAGCCTCTCCGCGTGGAACCCGTTTATTGTTTTTGTTTTTTTTTTGCACGGACACAAAGTCCTGCATGTCCAGCTTTGTATCCGTGCAAACAATCAGGTCACACCTACATTGGGTAACCAGGGACCTATTCCGATTTATCACATCGCAGATAGGGTTCATAGTTTTCAGATCCCCAAGCGCAAGTGTGAACCTAGAGTCAGCAAAATGAATAAACCCTGATTTAAACAATTTCCTGGCGACACTTTCCCTTTAAATGCTGCATGTCCCTATTGCCTGCTGCAGCTGTTTTGGGGTTATTATTGCTGCAGCAGGATCTCCATCTAAATATAATTTTTGCCTATGCTGCTTTTACAAAATCTATTTTTGTGTGATCCAATCCTGGAAAAAAAAAAAAAAGTGAAATAAATATATTCTATTATATAAATTTACAAAATGTATCTACAACTTGTTACAAATGATTGAGGCGACTGTACTCCTGCGGTTCCACCACTGTGGGGCACTGCTCCGAGTTATATAAACACAGTATCTATTCCTCCTTTCCTGCACCATTTTGTCTTCTTTTATCTTGTTATGCCCGGTACGATGGATCTTCTAATCAGTTTTCTCGATATTCAGTAGATGGACAGAGTCTTGGAGCAGCTACACGGGAAGCCAATTAACCCCAGGATGTGTCTGGAGTGAGGGAAGACGACTTCCCATTAAATTGTTGGCTCTTCGGTAGTTTGGAGACAAAGGGAAGCAATGTTTTTGTGTTTGTGTTGTGCACATGGTCCTGGAAGGCGACCTTTACCTTCCGTATTATTAGTGTTAGCTGTTTTGCTTTGTGACGGGACATATAAATCTCCTCCGGCCTGTAATCACCTGCTCCATATTACACCGCGCTCCATTCTGCAGGAATTAGAAGTGGGCGCTGAGGTCCTGTCACCGCTGAAGTATCCAGCCGGGCTCAGCTTGTTACAGCTGTTTACGGTCTAATTTGGAGGCCTGAAGTCCAGTCTCCTGGTAAGTTGTTGCCCATAAATCTTTATGTCCGCTCCCAACAAGTGGAAGGTGTAAACGCTCTGTGTCAACCGTGTATTTGGTTGCTGTGCAGTTGTAAAAATGACAAACTTTATCGGGCAATGTACTCAGAAAAGCAAGAGACCAAAGTAATAACATTTTACGCGGTTGATGTTGTTAGAGTCGCTCACCGGTGCGACAAGGATAATGGAAAAGTGGAAGACAAGAATCTAATTGTCCTGGGTGACTTCTGATATCTACTATAGGGCATTCACTGCTCCCTATGGTTTGCCTTTACTATAATCCCTCTAACTACGTGTTATACTGGAGGTATTGACTGTAGTTATTCGTATGATGGCGGATTCTCTATTGTAGGTCTTTGGTCACGAGCAGGACAAATGGGCAAGTTCAAGGATCTGAGTGACTGTGACAAGGACTAAACCGTGATGACTAGATGGATGGTCTTGTGGGGTGTTACCAGTATACGGTGGTTGGTACGTAACAAAAAGGATCCAAGAAATTGCAAACTATGACCAGCAATGGGATCATGGGTGGTCAAGGCTCATTACGGCATGTGGAAGAGTTGAGGTTTGTCTGGATTATCCGTATCTGACTTGTGGGTGTTTTAGACCCAAAACCTACACAGACCAGCTGTTCTGATTGCATGCAGTGGTTGCGGTGAATTAATAGGAATGGAGTAGCAGCCCATTTACTGAAGAGCAGTTAAGCCAGGAAACTCTCCTATTACTTGAAGAGGAGCAGACTCCATCCACTCCCCGTCCAAAGCTGCAGCTTCCATTACCTAGAGGAGCCTGAAACCATTGATCTGAGCAAGTTCTGGGCATCAGACCTCCATAGACCAGATATGGTAGCTCATAAGTACATTATAAAACGTTGATTAGGTCCTGCAAAACCTTTGACATAGAGGAGTATATTGTAGCTTGGTGTAGATTGCCCTCGCCCAAGGTGACCTATGTCCACTGCCAAAAGTGCAGGAGAACGAGACCATGGAGCAATGGGAAAGGTGGACTGGTCTGATGATCAGGTTTTCTGTTGCATCATGTGGGCGATTGGGTATATGTGCCTTATTTAATGGTGGAAGAGAGGGCACTGAGAGTCAACATGGCAAAAAAAAAACACAAACTTTTTGATAATATTCTACTGGCAGACCTGGCGTTCATGTGGATATTACTTGACAATTTATGGCAATGATATTGCTTCTTCCATGCCACACTTGGTTTGAGGAACGTGGTGGTTCAAGGTGATGACGTAGCCTCCAAATTTCCCAGATTGTGATCCAGATCTGTGGGATTTCTTGGAAGACTAGTCTGATCCATGAAGACGCCATATTGAAACTTACAGACTATAAAGACTCGTCACATCTTGTTGCCAGACCACAGGACATCTATAAAAGTCTTGCAGAATAAGTTCCAACACACTTTTAGGCTTTGATGTTCCGGATGGTCGGTGTATGTTGCCTATCCTTCCGTTCTTGTAGGACTGTCATATTACAGGGCTGAGGACGGTTACCATACACCCGCCGATGTTACGTCAGGTGCGTTACCTGTAATCTCTACATTTTGCTGCTGCTAAAACATTGCAATGATTTTGTTGGCTTTCATGCTTGGAGAGACTTGAAAGATTGATGTGTTGTGTGTTCCTGGGATGTTGCGTTTGAAGGTGTAGCGAGATCTAGTTTTATATCCGGCGCTGTGCGTTGTGAGATGATTATTCTTTTATTAATGCCTTTGAACATTTACTGCTCTCTGGGTGTGAGATGATTCACTTTTAGGATGGCGCGTCTCATCATTTATACCGTATCATATATTTAGTCTCCGCTCTTGTCTACGTATTTTATTTGCAAACCCTTGGTCAGCACCATCCCGGAGGCTCCTCTTGGCCACAGATATTATCTCCTGGTCGTACCTATAGATGTTACTTATGTAAATAGACTTACAATCCAGGTTATGGAGATACATTATATTTCAGATTTAGGCAGTGACAGTCAGTTCTTGCACGCAACGATGTCGCAGAATCCCAGTGTAACTCCAGTTATAAATGGCTTTATAAATGAATCGAACAGGTGACTATATGAAACTTTGTGATATATCCTAATAAAGAAATCTGTTTTCTTCTCCACGTTTCAGGCAGAAGTACTTTCTACATATTAGTCTATGAAGGGGGGGGGGGGGGGTAGAAAAGACGCTCAAATGTCTTCTCGCTGCTATTCTTTACTCTTAACACCGCTAGGTTGTAGGTAAGAGGCTACTGGTGCACAGAACAAGGTTATAAATCAAGTAGGAGAATCCTACTCCATCCCTCTCTTCTCCATAGAGCTCCGCGTGAGGCTGAATATAGACATCAATATAATGATTTGGAATTCTGACTCTTAGCAACCTCATTGATCAAGTTATAGAGGGCCTCCGGCACCAGAACTATACAGTGACAGGAGACACTCCTAGACATCTTGTAGTTGACCATTCCTTAAAGGAATTTTCTGGGATTTGGATACTGATGATTTATCCTTAGTTTATCAGATTAGTGGGGTCTCCCTCAGCTGCTATAGGGAACAGCCGCTACACAGTACTCAGAGCCTCCTGCTCCTGGCTCCATTCACTGTGTAGTTATAGCATCAGCAGCTTCCTATAGGAACTGATTGTGTGCATAGAAGGTAAATTGATGATGGGTGGGGGCCTCAGTGATCAGACCCAGAGAAAAGATGGCGTTTACCACTGCCTAAAGTGCAGCTGTCGGAAAAGCATCTGAATCCCGGGTGGCCACTTCATCTTGGGTTTGGCTGCCTTTCCCATGGTTGCATTTACAGCAGAAGGTAAAACACCCACTGATCTCAGTGACTCAATGGTAAGATGCCAAATCATCTGCAATTTACCATCTATCGCAATGGTCCCAACTAGAGATGAGCGAACACTAAAATGTTCGAGGTTCGAAATTCGATTCGAACAGCCGCTCACTGTTCGAGTGTTCGAATGGGTTTCGAACCCCATTATAGTCTATGGGGAACATAAACTCGTTAAGGGGGAAACCCAAATTCGTGTCTGGAGGGTCACCAAGTCCACTATGACACCCCAGGAAATGATACCAACACCCTGGAATGACACTGGGACAGCAGGGGAAGCATGTCTGGGGGCATAAAAGTCACTTTATTTCATGGAAATCCCTGTCAGTTTGCGATTTTCGCAAGCTAACTTTTCCCCATAGAAATGCATTGGCCAGTGCTGATTGGCCAGAGTACGGAACTCGACCAATCAGCGCTGGCTCTGCTGGAGGAGGCGGAGTCTAAGATAGCTCCACACCAGTCTCCATTCAGGTCCGACCTTAGACTCCGCCTCCTCCGGCAGAGCCAGCGCTGATTGGCCGAAGGCTGGCCAATGCATTCCTATGCGAATGCAGACTTAGCAGTGCTGAGTCAGTTTTGCTCAACTACACATCTGATGCACACTCGGCACTGCTACATCAGATGTAGCAATCTGATGTAGCAGAGCCGAGGGTGCACTAGAACCCCTGTGCAAACTCAGTTCACGCTAATAGAATGCATTGGCCAGCGCTGATTGGCCAATGCATTCTATTAGCCCGATGAAGTAGAGCTGAATGTGTGTGCTAAGCACACACATTCAGCACTGCTTCATCACACCAATACAATGCATTAGCCAGTGCTGATTGGCCAGAGTACGGAATTCGGCCAATCAGCGCTGGCTCTGCTGGAGGAGGCGGAGTCTAAGGTCGGACCTGAATGGAGACTGGTGTGGAGCGATCTTAGACTCCGCCTCCTCCAGCAGAGCCAGCGCTGATTGGCCGAATTCCGTACTCTGGCCAATCAGCGCTGGCCAATGCATTCTATTAGCTTGATGAAGCAGAGTGTGCACAAGGGTTCAAGCGCACCCTCGGCTCTGATGTAGCAGAGCTGAGGCTGCACAAGGGTTCAAGCGCACCCTCGGCTCTGATGTAGGAGAGCCGAGGGTGCACTTGAACCCTTGTGCACCCTCGGCTCTGCTACATCAGAGCCGAGGGTGCGCTTGAACCCTTGTGCACACTCTGCTTCATCAAGCTAATAGAATGCATTGGCCAGCGCTGATTGGCCAATGCATTCTATTAGCCCGATGAAGTAGAGCTGAATGTGTGTGCTAAGCACACACATTCAGCTCTACTTCATCGGGCTAATAGAATGCATTGGCCAGCGCTGATTGGCCAGAGTACGGAATTCGGCCAATCAGCGCTGGCTCTGCTGGAGGAGGCGGAGTCTAAGATCGCTCCACACCAGTCTCCATTCAGGTCCGACCTTAGACTCCGCCTCCTCCAGCAGAGCCAGCGCTGATTGGCCGAATTCCGTACTCTGGCCAATCAGCACTGGCTAATGCATTGTATTGGCGTGATGAAGCAGTGCTGAATGTGTGTGCTTAGCACACACATTCAGCTCTACTTCATCGGGCTAATAGAATGCATTGGCCAATCAGCGCTGGCCAATGCATTCTATTAGCGTGAACTGAGTTTGCACAGGGGTTCTAGTGCACCCTCGGCTCTGCTACATCAGATTGCTACATCTGATGTAGCAGTGCCGAGTGTGCATCAGATGTGTAGTTGAGCAAAACTGACTCAGCACTGCTAAGTCTGCATTCGCATAGGAATGCATTGGCCAGCCTTCGGCCAATCAGCGCTGGCTCTGCCGGAGGAGGCGGAGTCTAAGGTCGGACCTGAATGGAGACTGGTGTGGAGCGATCTTAGACTCCGCCTCCTCCAGCAGAGCCAGCGCTGATTGGTCGAGTTCCGTACTCTGGCCAATCAGCGCTGGCCAATGCATTCTATTAGCCCGATGAAGTAGAGCTGAATGTGTGTGCTTAGCACACACATTCAGCTCTACTTCATCAGGCTAATAGAATACATTGGCCAATCAGCGCTGGCCAATGCATTCTATTAGCTTGATGAAGCAGAGTGTGCACAAGGGTTCAAGCGCACCCTCGGCTCTGATGTAGCAGAGCTGAGGGTGCACAAGGGTTCAAGTGCACCCTCGGCTCTCCTACATCAGAGCCGAGGGTGCGCTTGAACCCTTGTGCAGCCTCGGCTCTGCTACATCAGAGCCGAGGGTGCGCTTGAACCCTTGTGCACACTCTGCTTCATCAAGCTAATAGAATGCATTGGCCAGCACTGATTGGCCAGAGTACGGAATTCGGCCAATCAGCGCTGGCCAATGCATCCCTATGGGAAAAAGTTTATCTCACAAAAATCACAATTACACACCCGATAGAGCCCCAAAAAGTTATTTTTAATAACATTCCCCCCTAAATAAAGGTTATCCCTAGCTATCCCTGCCTGTACAGCTATCCCTGTCTCATAGTCACAAAGTTCACATTCTCATATGACCCGGATTTGAAATCCACTATTCGTCTAAAATGGAGGTCACCTGATTTCGGCAGCCAATGACTTTTTCCAATTTTTTTCAATGCCCCCGGTGTCGTAGTTCCTGTCCCACCTCCCCTGCGCTGTTATTGGTGCAAAAAAGGCGCCAGGGAAGGTGGGAGGGGAATCGAATTTTGGCGCACTTTACCACGTGGTGTTTGATTCGATTCGAACATGGCGAACACCCTGATATCCGATCGAACATGTGTTCGATAGAACACTGTTCGCTCATCTCTAGTCCCAACCTGGGAAAAATTGTCTTGTTTGATCTACCATATGTATGGCCAAGCGTAGTTCTAGAGATCTGGGCTCCAGGCAGGGTGTAAGGGTGCAGGGTAACCGGGGTCATGGTCTCAGCTCTGTATCGTTGTGGGCGATTCCCAATTGTCCTATGTACAGTACAGGGAACCCAAGCCAGGACCTGAAAGAGCCTCCTGCAAACTGGTAGTTGGAGATGTCTGCTCTATCCTATGGATAGAAGGTAATTATTGTTCGGGTCATAACTCCTTTAATAGGCAATTTAAGGCAACCCAGCCTACATAACGTTTTTGGGGCAATAACGGTAAATGTCAGATGTTGGTGTATTAGGGTGGAGATCTGTCCAGACCTCAGATAGCAGAATAATGAGGAGACCCCGGATGACCGGCCTTGTGCTGCGGCAATGTATTTACTGTAAAGTATATAAGAGACTGTGGATTTCATCGGACATGAGTGACCTCTTGGCTCAGCACTCTCATGGAGATGACCTGCCATGATCTATATTATGCTGCAAGTTGCATTTCAATGAGGTTCATCATTTTCTTGCAGGTTCACCTCCAAACACCGTGTTGAGCTCTTTTGCCAATCCATCGCTTTGTCTGCCTTATCCGCCAATCTTTAAAGGTGTCACAATAATATTCTGACAATTTGCGGTCATGGTTCAGAATCCTTGAAATTTCAAGTCTATATCCTTAAAGGGAACCTTCACCAACTCCGCCATCTCTAAATCTTTGCATTCTTCAAGAGGCGGCGCTCCGCTGATTCCATTACATTGGGAGGTTTTACTCTGGTCCCTCCCAATGTAATGCAATCACTTCTGTTATTTTCAGCACCCAATATTCTAATTAGGTCCTGGGCTGGGACCGCCCACTTGATAACTAATTGTTACCATGAATAAAAGATTAGACCAGACCAGACCTCCAGTGCCATTAGACAAGAGGTGAATCCTTGACTACATTCAGCCAGTAATAAGAATCTATGTTTTATTTTCAGGGCTCCTATGATCCCAGCAAAGTCAAAGTGCTTCATTTCAGTATGAATCCTGCTAGTCAGGCTCAGAAGCAACGCAAGGATGAAATCCAGAACCTCCGGGACGAGTGCAATAAACTGAGGGAGCTTGTCCGTATTTTGGAAGAGGGCTCCGCAGTTCCTGAAAAACTTGAAGTGCCAGGAACTATCCAGGAAGTAACAGGTAAGAGTTTATTGCATTTAGTAATATACAGTGGCATAACTATAGGGGGTCACTGCTACAACAGGGTCCTGAAATCAGGGGGCTCAAGGGTACTCAAATCATGGGGGTAACAGGGTATAGTCAACATACTAGGGCTGGAGAAACTTCTTCAATCTCATTTATGGTTGTCAGTCTGTGCATGGTAAATGTATTACTCCTGCACCCAGGTGAGCTATAGTGATGCACAGCCTTCCACTGTCAGAAAGGAGACAGCTAAACCTTTAATGGCAAAACCAGCTGTTGGCCAGCAGCATATAGTGAAGATAATATTTGGGGGAGGCCATGAAACAAAAGGGAGCACTAATGGGAATGATGGGGAGCTTGTGTGCACAGACATGATGTGAAGAAGACTTCATGGTGCTTTGAGCCCTGATAGAGATGGAAAGGGAAATGGAAATGCTGCAAAATGTCTGGATGGAACGCAGCCAATGGTTGTAAGGAAAAGTTGCACAGGGGGCCCAAGCTTGGATTTTGCACCAGGGCCTGTGTGACTGTAGCTACACTCCTGGTAATACAGTAGAGCATAGGAGGGGCCTTCTGGATCTGCACACTGTTCTTCTGACTACTGTATATGCCTGTGTGGCGGGACAGTATGAAGCCGACCCTGTACACTGTATAGTCCCATACTCATCTGGTAGATGGGGGTTACGGAGTGTCAGACGAGTCCTGTACACTGTATAGTCCCATACTCATCTGGTAGATGGGGTTACGGAGTGTCGGAGGAGTCCTTTACACTGTATAGTCCCATACTCATCTGGTAGTTGGGGTTACAGAGTGTCGGACGAGTCCTGTACACTGTATAGTCCCATACTCATCTGGTAGTTGGGGTTACAGAGTGTCGGATGAGTCCTGTACACTGTATAGTCCCATACTCATCTGGTAGATGGGGTTACGGAGTGTCGGACGAGTCCTGTACACTGTATAGTCCCATACTCATCTGGTAGTTGGGGTTACAGAGTGTCGGATGAGTCCTGTACACTGTATAGTCCCATACTCATCTGGTAGATGGGGTTACGGAGTGTCGGAGGAGTCCTGTACACTGTATAGTCCCATACTCAACTGGTAGATGGGGTTACTGAGTGTCGGAGGAGTCCTGTACACTGTATAGTCCCATACTCATCTGGTAGCTGGGGTTACAGAGTGTTGGATGAGTCCTGTACACTGTATAGTCCCATACTCATCTGGTAGATGGGGTTACTGAGTGTCGGACAAGTCCTCTCACATTGATGACTTTTCCTGAAGTTTCCAGAAACTCCTTTCAAGAGGTTTCATAAGATTACAAAAAAGTCTGTGTGCAATAGACTTCATGAAATAATCTTGTGTAAGAGCCGAGTTAGCGGCCGGTCTCCCGGGTCCAGCCTCTGTCACATTACCTCGCGGAGCCTTGGCATGGATCGCAGGCTTATGCTAATTTCCACTCCGCTGCCTCTCAGGTCACTATTGTTAGTTTAGCAGAAGAGAATAATGGCCGTAATTCTGGGGCTGAGGTCAGCAGGGACGGAGTCTGTTTGCTTTTTCTTTTTGTGGCCTATAGGCTATTTGGCTTAGCCTTTTATTTTCTATAAATATAAATTGCTTGGCAAGGCTGGTGGATAAATAATGCCAGTCTGCACCCAAGTCTTAAAGGGGCACTCACGTCTCCAGGATCACACACAGACTTGTAGCTTGAGCTAACTGATGTGTTTTAACCAATACGTTCCTTTTTCTATCTTTCTCCGTCTCCTCATTGTCTCGGTTTTTCACCACCGCTGCTATCTAGTGGCGATGGATAGGTTAGGATACGTCATTCATTGAAGGTTCGGGGGGGATCCGACACTCAGGACAACCCTGCACATCCCTAAGCACCGTTTCCGCTTTGCAAGCCGTGTGACATTCATGGAAGTCAAAACTTTGTATGCAAAAATATATGGAAAAAGATAAAATTTGCAACAATTGGCATACAAATTAAACAGTGATTGCTCACTTTCAGTCTTTTACTGACCAAGACTTGCTCCCTCTTTCCATCCTGAACCCCATCTTCCCCTTCATGTCTTCTTACTGTCCTCTAGGTATCTTCTATTCAGGTTTTGACCCCTTTGGTTAAATGGCTGACCCTCGGCTCTCGCCTTATATACCCTGTGTCAATCTTGTGAGTGCGGAGTTTGGCAAACTGGTAGCATTTGCTTAGTCCTATGTGGGTGCAATGCAAAGTCGGAGCCAATCCATGACCCCACACTTATAGAGGCATCTCTATATACTATATACTACTGTGTCGTCTGATCTATGAAGTGGAGCCATCTTTGTGTCATACACAACCTTGCGCACAGATATTCACAGGTGGGGCTGTCCATACGCCATGTGTGCGCCCAGAATATAATGGTATATTTAGGGGACATGCTCTGCGCACGTTCCTCGTTTTCCTTGCTAATAACTACAGACCAGGCCGTGTGTGTGTATATATATATATATATATATATATATATATATATATATATATATATATATATATATATATATATAATGAGCCAGAACTTATTTCTATTGTATCTGTAAATTCCCCATCTATCCAGTGTATGTGACGTCAGCCGGGGATTAGAGCACAGACTTGCTGCGTGTGCAACAAAGGATGAAAAAGAGGAGAGCGTATTTTCGTCATACCCTCTGAGCTTATGTGCTGTCAGCACGCCTCCATTCATCATAGTCACATGGAGTCTACAGCCGCACACAAGCAAAGGTTATTTTATAGCTGAAAGCGTCTTCGGCTCCTGACTGCTGCTCTGTAGCCACGATGAGCGCGCTCGGCTTATACCTCTGCATTCATTACAACTCGCTGAGTCCTTGCCAAAAATTAACATTGGCCCTGAAAACGAAAAAGATTCAATGTAACCGAAGCCCTTGAGTTATTCTTTTTGGTATTTTGACTCTTGGATGGCTGGGGTCAGTCTCCGGGGTCCTTGGGTAAAAACTTTACTCCAAGGAAGTGATGTAAAGTTGCCATGTCCATTAGGCTCATATCAGCAGGACTGGATGGCCATGTGTATGGGGGGGGGTGTCAAATTTTCGGAGGAAAGGGTGATCAAAAGCGTTGAGTCTCGGGTCCTTTTACTTGAAGAGATGGAAATGAACACCGCTTGGCCATACACATGAGGTTAATATCGAGCCATTTGAGCAGTACTGGATGGCCATCTACTACGGAGAGGATTTCCTGAATTTCTCCATGTCGGCCAATGTTGGAAGAAGATAAATGCTTGAGCCATTGAACTTAAGAAGCTTTGCTCTTGGGGACGACATAGTATCACCATCGGACACCATTGGTGTCAGTCATCTATTTGAGGTATATGGCTGTGGTATATGTCTTAATTCTGTCATCATACTGCTCCCATATCCATGTCACGCCTAAATAATACCACCATATAGTAGCAAATAACCATATCATGCATATTAAACACAACTAGAGATGAGCGAACACTGTTCGGATCAGCCGTTCCGAACAGCACGCTCCCATAGAAATGAATGGAAGCAGCTGGCACGTACACTTTGCCGGCGGCTGGTCGCTTAACCCCCCGCGTACCGGCTACGTCCATTCATTTCTATGGGAGCGTGCTGTTCGGAATGGCTGTTCCGAACAGTGTTCGCTCATCTCTAAACACAACCCGTATCCAATCATATAGGAAGCTGGGAAAATGGTGGTCAGCCCTGGGCCTGAGACTTGTAACCAAGAAATGGCTGAAAACCTCTTTTGGCATCTTCACTACAGATGGTGACGGACTGCCCCGTGACGGAGACCTTTCGTCTTCCCATCTCCGACATCAGTCTCTCTGCTCTGAGTGTTTACTTAGAGAACTTGTCTGAAGATCTTCTCTAATGGACTCTTGGAGTGATTCGTCTGCTCCAGGCATGATACTTAATAGTCTGTCACTTAATAGTCTGTTACATCTTCACTTTATGGAAAGCTTCATCTCCCTTCTTGTGCGAGCCCGAGGAGATGTTTTCCTAATATACTATCCTGTCTGGTTTTCTAATCTCATAGACTTTCCAAAACTTCAGGATTAGCTCAGAGGACTCCCAAAGGTGGAGCACAGACCTGATGCAAAATCTATATAGGGCGCCTACATACAGTACCATGAGCCTCTTGTGCCGTCTCAAGGACCAGTGTGCGATTGCTCTACACCACCTGTGGCTTAGCTACGCCCCTTCCATTAGATACAGCAGTGACTGTAAATGATCTGGACTACATTCTCATATTTTAACTTTTCGTGATGTCAGACTTTCTATCAGCATGTCATAGACTGCCAGCAGTGCAAAAAAATGGTACTGTCTAAACCGATCTCATGTTTCGGTCTCTACCTTCTGGACACACAGAAAACGTCTGTCCAAACAATCACTAGCCACATAAGTGACCTCCTCAGCCAGTCATTGGTTAAACAGGAATCTCCTGGATGTTGATCAAGACCTGGAAGTGGACGCGGTAACAGTTGGAACAGATGCAGTGTGTCCCATCTAGAGATCATCACCAAGTGGCCATTTAGGGGTTAACAGAGTTGTGGCTACCAAGGGCAAATATCTAGTCTATTGCCCCATAGCAAAATACTGTGGCCCAGACAGAAAGGCTTCTTGGCACCAAGCAGCTGCGGCATCGGAACCACTGGACCAAACCCATTGGTGTCTGGTCCAACGGCGCACTTGGGCTTGTTCCGGAGGAAGTTCTCGCGGCATGTGACAGCGGAGTTCAGCCAGTGACCTAAAGAAAGGACCCGGGGCGTCCTCAGCGCTCATGTACAACAAACACCCAGGAGCAGCTGGGCCGTACCATGGTGGGAGACGCCAGGGGACAGGTGAAAGGTATGTTTTTGTGTCTTTTCACGTTCCATGGCATCTTTGCGGAAAACTGTATTTCCTGGACAACTCCTTTAAACTAACGGGGAACTTCTGAATGTAAGGAGACGCCTGGATGGGTCAAACTCCTGTGGACATTTTGTAGTTATGTGTTGAGTCGCTTCCCAATAGCAGTGGTGTCAGAGTTGGGACCAATTTTAGGTGAAGCCAGAGTTGGACAAAAAAATTAGATTCCAACTCTGCCTTCCAAATAAAATGATTCATTTCAATGATGTAATTAATATTGTATAATTACACGTTCAGTTTGTTACATTGTTACTTTAATGGGAATAAAATCACTAGTTTTCTTGGTGAATAGAGGAGCTTTACCTATTCCGTCGGCTGACATCGGGATGTGGACACATCGGAGTCCGAGTCGGGGCATTTCCACAGTTCTGTAAATCTGGTCTGTGTCAGGTTCTGAGGAGCCAGTTGTAAGTTTTGGGGACTACAGATGAGTACGATGAAATGACTTACAAGTAACTTATGATATCATTGACAATGTGTCCTGTGCGTACAAAAAGAACAAGAAAGGTTACGATGGAACGAACATTGGAGGAGATTTGATAGGACATTACTGTCCAATATACATTAGAGTATCATCCACATGAGTGTAATTCTATATAAGGACTGTGAAATGTGAAAGTTTACACATAATACAGGACAACGAAGTATCAATGCGATTACCGTTCTACATATCACGATCCGCCACAGCTAATATAGTATAATGAAAGCCATCTTGAAATAAAGTCCTTTTGCGTCCACTCGCCGCCGTATCTAAAAGTTACAGGACACGGTGAAGGATGAGAAGCGTAATATCCCTGTAACCAGGAGTCATTTCACTTGTACAGCACGAACCTATCATTACCAGGGTTTAATCAGGCCAGGTTAGGACGGCGGCGATGTTGTGTTTGCCCTCTCGCTCCTCCGGCACGCACATGTTTAATGGACACCATGCTTCACATTAGAGAAACTGCGGGTGACGAATAAGAGATGATAATTCAGCTTTGTGGCGAACAGCTGGCACCTCCGATATGAAAGCCATAACACCTCTTTCATAATCCACCGAGTTCAAATAGCTCAAAATGACATTAAAGGGTTTGATTTAGATGGATTTTGTATTAAAAAAAACGCTGCCATTAATATATTACGCTCCGGGGCTGCTCATCTTGCCGACACGTAACGCTGTTACTCTTGGAATGTCTTGTTAGATACAATAATAATGGAATTATTACTCCGCGCGCTAAAGATGGCTAAGTGTGACTCCATTATAAAAAAAGAAACGCACCAAGGTTATACCGGGCTGTAAATCTATTTGAGCATAACCGCGGGAGGCTCGATAACATCTTGGCTTCTCGCCACTAGTTGCGGTGGTCTCATTTGTTTAATAATAACCTATTAAAACGTGTAGGAAATAAGGCTGGCGGACCGGACCGCTCATGGTCACAGTAGAGGTGAGCGTAATAGCCTTATAATATTCATGGAGGCAAAGAATCATTTATAGGTTCCTGGATGCGGTGTGACAGCTGCTGCTGCGCTCTCTATTAGTCCTAGTTTATTATGTGATCATTCACATTAGTTAAAGGGCAGCCCCTCCCAAAAAAATACTATGTAAATAGAAGTCCCTGAGCCGTCCTCTTGTGTTGCCTGATTTAGAGGATCGTTCTGAAAGACGGTATTATGGAGCTCAGGTTCGGGGGGGGGGGGGGGGGTCTTTGGGTCTGGACCCTCCTCTGTTAGCCACTGTGGCTACAATGAACATCCAGCACATGGGTATCCATTAAATTAACAGACTGTCGGTTACAATAGGAATAGTGTAATGCTTAATTTTGCCTGCGGAGGCGCTGCTGCAGAATTGAGCACTCGTTACTTGGTTCCCTCAAAAGTTCCAGATGCGGGATTTTGGTTGGCTGGTTACTACTTTACAAAATATGATAGTCCTGACCTGGTTTCCCCTTCATCACCTTCCTGTCCATGTCTGTCCATGTTGGACCATTCTACAAAGAGCACCGATGATCACCAGTAAAGCTGTCCATATAGAACCTGTAGCCATTGGTAGAAAGCGAGAACAAGGTGATTCCTTCTGGTGACCCCATCATTTGCACTCTTAGCCCCTTATTTTACGATGGCACCCCCTTCTATTAGCGATAGTAGCCATTCATTGTCTTCTATACTTTGTATTGGAATGGGTAACGTGTAAGGGTGGAATTTTCGTTGCAAAAATGTGTCCCGTTCGTTTCAATTGAAGGCCGTTGTCAAAAATTAGCATGCTATCTGATCTTCAGGAGGGTTCAGCCTTAACCTCCCATTGGAATGAATAGGAGTATTAATCTCTCGGCAGGGTTATTATTTGGGAGCACATTGCATGGTGGGACCTGCAGTAACATCGTGTGAACGTATCCTAATAACACTTTTAGGAGAAATCCGAATCTCCCTTCTATCATAACCGCGGATTTGCTACCAAAGTGGACAACCCTATTCATAGAGGCCCCAACTGCAATTAATTTCATCCTAAATTTCTCGGAGGAATAACAGAGGAATCGCCCAACGCCGAGTTATAAGAATAGAGGTGGATATACAAGTCTATAGTGATGTGAGGAGCCTGTCCAGTCCATCTCAGCAGTCCACAGTGCATTTTTCTATAGGGTCCCTATACATAACCCCGGGACCCGTTAGCTGTGCAGTATGTCAGATATAGTTAACCCTTTCATCCAGTCACCGCTCCATAGCCGGCTGGGGTTTGATGTACACAGACGCGCTCTGTCTGCCACACGTAACATGGCCCAGGGATGTTTTCTCTGCAGAGATCACAGAGCAGCAGCAGCAGGAATCTGGAGAACACGTCCTATAGACAGCGGCCATGAGTCATCTCAAGCTGCTCTCCGTCTCCGCCGTTCACTTCCCCAGTCCTCGTGCTTTGCTCGATTTCAAAGACTTGCAGCGTCTTGCACACTCAGGCGATAAGGAGTGCATGCCCCACATCACACGATGATATCCATCCTCTATCATTACCGAGCTGTCATGTCGCTCGCCCTCGTGTGCCGCACTGAAGCAGAAATGGCCGCGTTCCTTCATGTCCAGAGGATATTCGGAGACCTCACTCCTTTAAAGGTGTCCACGTAAAAATCAGAAGACAAATTATCATTCTGGGAGGAGGAAAGAGATTAGGCTTTATTTTCTTTGACCTTTATGCCTTAAAGGGGTTCTCTACACTCGATACCCCTAAATAGCTGTGCAATGTTAGGCGGTATGGATGCAGCACCTGACGGGTTAACAAGCGATTTTGGAACCCCAGTCCGTTTTTCGTGGATTGCCTTTTTTTTTTTTTTTCCCCCTTTCCATGTAGATTGTGGGCCCCATATAGGGATCACATTGCACTCCCCCCCCCCCCCCCAGTTTTAGAAATCCCAGTTTTAGAAATCCCAGTTTTACCAGTATGTTAATGAGTTCTCTTGCAGCAATGGGGGCGGGCCCCAGCACTCAAACGGCAATGGGGGCGTCCCCACTGATGCCAGAGAACTCTCTCTCCAGCGACACCTCCTTCATCTGCCTCCTCCCGTTCTCTGTCGTCTTCCTTCTGCGTCAGCTCCGAAGCCTGCGCAGTCGGCTCTTCCGGCGAGACACTAGTAGAGCCGACTGCTCATGCCGGCGGCCATATTTTCGAGGCCGCAATTGTGTGCACGCACAGTATGCTTCTCGAACAGAGTGTCTTCGCCGAACAGAGCGTACTGCGCATGCTCAGTAGTCATCCAGGCTTCGGAGAGTCTGTACAGACCTTACTGAGCATGCGCAGTACGCTCTGTTCAGCGAAGACTTCGAGGAGTGTGCGCGCAATTGTGGCCTCGAAAATATGGCCGCCGGCATGCGCAGTCGGCTCTACTAGTGTCTCGCTGGCAGAACTGACTGCACAGGTGTCGGAGCTGACGCAGAAGGAAGACGACAGAGAAGGAGAGGATGTAGCTGAAGAAGGAGGCGTTGCTGGAGAGAGTTCTCGGGCAGCAGTGGGGATGCCCCCATCGCCGTTTGATCGCTGGGGACCGCCCCCATTGCTGTGAGAGAACTCATTAACATACCGGTAAAAAACAGGATTTATAAGGAACGGCGCTGCGGAGATCACATCTAAAGGTAAGAGACGAATCGCCTTTCTAAAGGCTATTCTGACGTCTAAAGCAGAAAAAATAGCTATTTAGTGGTAGAATCCCTTTAAAGTATTATGAACCATCTTTTCTAAGTACTTTGTGTTATGCCGTCCCTGCTGTTATTCCTCCTGGAAATGTTCCTCTACATCAGTTCCTCTTGCAAGCCAGGCTTTCCTTGCATAGTCTGACCATGTTCGGTCAGCCTTGCCGGTGTCACTCGCCATATGGCCAAGTCGAACTCTAGCAGCAAATTTTTTCAAACATTTCCAGGAGGAATATTAGAGGGACAATTTAGAGTGAATGATATGATAGCTGTGTTATGTAATGAATGTAAATAATAGTTCATAATACTTTGTGAACCTAAAAAAAAAATCCGCCATGCCTTGGAGCCAGGAGATGCCAGCGAGGCCGCCACATCTGCTGCCGTCAGTCTTAAATCTGCCTCTTTATTGCACAGTTCACTGTTCTAATCGGGCGCTCGGACGTCGCAGACGAAACGGGGAGAGTCCTCTCCGCTGAACTTTAAAAGCGAGAGGATTATTCCAGGTTGGTAAATGCGCTGTGATCTGCGTGTCGCTTCCTTCCCGCCGTATCACGAGACGTCTTATTAGGAGAGACTCGATGCATAGGCTTAAGGGGAGAAACAAAATTGGAGGCATATGGATGGTGAATGGAAAAATTCTCCAAAAGATTCAATTAAATGTGTGCAGGAGACGTCTCGTCTAATCAGGAGCGGAGTAACAAGCCCCTCCGGTGAGCGCGGTACGCGGCGGATAGTGAGGTTACACCGCAGGCGAAATTTATGTCATCATTTAGCTGTAGGGTAGCGTCTGCCTGGCATGGAAACAATGCCAAGGGGCTTTTGTAAAGCAAGATTAATATGCCCTGCAGCCAGCAGTTAGGAGGAGACATTGCCCACTAGGACGCACCAGGCGACGGCCCGATTGGTCAGACATTAAGCTGATTTCCTGCCAGCAGCTATGTGTCTTAATAAGGGAAGGGGACGTCTGACAAATGGCCCTGCACCGGCGCGGGGTGTCTAGTTATCCTGTCCTGGGTGCATTCAGCTTTATTCATGGCCCAGGGAACTTTTCATACTACGCGGGCAAAATCTGCAGCACAATTCGCGCTGAGTTTACTGCATGGCAGAAGACGGTGCATTTGGGAGTGTGTGAACGCATACGAGCGTGCAATGTGTTACCAGCAACTTTAGATGTGAACAGAGGAATGTTTTGCTTTCTTACATGCAAAAACTGAACAGACACTTGGTAATCTGTGGCAGCACTTTGTCTAAACCATATGCACACAAAGGAGTCCCTGCGTAGGGCACATGGATGGGATTGGTGTCCCGTCCATGACCTTCACGAACCTCCATTCATTTCCTGCAGGTTGCAAAACTGACCTGTGCTGAGTTTTGACCCAGGCTCACGGACTCTAAGCTGCAGTACCACAAATGACCAGTAGAGTAAAGTGGCGTTGTTTCCTTTTTTGCATTCCAACTCCTTTGATCCATCCTTTACACCTAGAGGTTAATTGAATGTTTTTTGTTTTTTCTTACCTACAAACTAGAGTCAAACCATCTTTTCCGCCTTCCCTCTCAGATTCTATTGATTCCGATGAAAGTGTTTATCGACGTGCGGTTGTAATTGTAACACCTCGGTGGCTGTTTATGCTGTGTTGTACCTGTCTCCATAGGCTTGCACTGCGTGCTTGTGTGTTACCCCTCCCCGCGGGTGCACGTGTCTGCGCTGAGCTCAGCTATGCCCTCCAGTACCTCTCGGCTTATGATCCTGACAGTGTCCTTATTTTTTTCTTTCTACCCTGGGAAACAGAAGCTTGTATCGCTGCTAATCCACACTCGCAGCTTTGGCCGTACACGCTGATTATAGTATGATAGCCCATGGGCAGTGTCCTTAGATGAATAATACATTGCAGCCATCGCTCAGTGATTGACTCCTGGACGCCCGCCATCTTCCAGTTGCCAGAGCTTAGTGTCCTTGACCCTGAGCCGTATGTAGATCGCAGTTATGGCTGGTTCGTAAAATCCTGGATCCTGACTCTCCGCGCCGGGTGCAGCGATCAATAAATAAAATGGTGCGGGTTATTGCCAGCCGGTTTACGCACTTCTGCCATTTTTGTCTTCTTTACTAGTTTCTCATCTAATTGCAAGTTAATGATCTGCTGTTGGAAATGTTTTTTAATGTACAGTTAAGTAAACTCATAAAGTTTATGTACGTGTTAACTCCGCCGAAGATGAACTTCTCAACAGCTTTCCATCACCACGGAGCAAAATGAGGATAAATCGTATATGACGGCAACAAATAGGGATTTATGCGGCGCATAAAGTGGAATCTGCCTCTGACGTTCCGGCCAAGTTTTTGGAAAAAATGCAATGAATGTGCTGTAGATGGTTTTCATGTAATGTAACTTGTAAAGCTTTTAGTCCGGACCACAGAAGTGCACCTGAAGCCGAGATGAAGTGGGCTGAAAGCTATAAAGGAGGCTGCGAAGCGCTAAGACTAAACACACACGACCATCTGCCGGTATGGGAGCGATGAAACAATGGAACGATCGTCACGTGGAGGTAGCGGCAGATAGAGGTGCTTGGACCCACCAGATTAAGTGTCTGCTAGGTAATAGACCATTGTACCCTTCAAATTTGGGTGTCTTCTGCTGGACCATTATTGTGTTAGAGCCTGGGCCCGCTGTAGGATCCTCTGGTGGGCCTGTCTGATACTGCAGGGTTGGCATCCATGGGCTGTTGGTGCTTTCTGCAGACCCATACACTTGCATGAAGGGGAATGAGGAACAATACGAGGACATGACCTCAGTTTTTGCTGCCCAAACCCCAGATGCACTTGTGAATATCTCGGTAATGTTTATGGCACCATAGAAATGTTTGGGTCCATGTCATCATCAAGGATGGGGTTACATTTCTGAGGGGATTTGGTTTACAAGTATCGGCTTTCATCAGGAGCGTCCTGGGATTGTTCGGCATTCTGCTCGCTGACCGCCAGTGAATGATTTCTATACTAAATCAAAGCTTAGCTGTATACCCCTACACTGAGAGCATTGCTCCCTTATGTATGGATGAAAGCAGAAGCCAAATAATTATCAATCCAGACAACCCCATAGGGAGAGACTACTGGAGGCAGAACCTGTCTCATTGCTTGTCATAGCGCCATCATATTCTGTAGTGCAGTACATTATTATTACCACTGACTTGCGACCACGTTCCCATTGGATCTCTCCATTTTTTTGAAGTCTTACAATGTAGTTCTTTTCCACCCCTTTAGGTGCTTGTTCATATGCTCTAGTTGTATGAGGCTGGAGCACGGCTGGAGCTTGACTGCTCGGCTGAGGTGCGGTACCAGTGCCTCCTAAAGGGCACAAACCTTGTACTTCTGACCCCTTGTTATGTATAGTACTGTTGGCAGAAGCAACCCTGAACATATTGAACGGTGCGGGGAACGACTGTCAGTCAATCACTGATTAAAATGCTAAATTCCTAAATTCTGGACAACCCCTTTAATGGATGAATATTCAGTTTAATGGTAGAGTTTTTGTTCTTTCTCATCCCTGATGCTATATGTGTATAGCGATGCAGATTTCTTTGGGGGAACGGCTGTCGGCCTACCATCAATGTAATATTTACGGGTTATTCTATGGATAGGTTAAAAAGAATATGACTAAATCCTGGAATCCCCTGTTAATGGTTCCTGATGTTGTACGTGTACGGAGATGCAGATTCCTCCATGTAAGGTGTGTTTGTGCTGGATCCATCCTTTAGATTTTCATGTTCCCAGTCCTAACTAGTGACGGCCTGAACAATAATTTCCCGTGAATTCCAGCACCGGCGACTGAAGAGTGAGTTATCTTGTGGCTCCGAATTCATTACAAAGTCGACGCCACCGCCTGCGATAATGTAAAGCGTTTTCCAGTGTACATAGTATTTACATATCAGCGATTCTGAAGCCACAGCTCAGCACTACAGCAAATGAATCACCGGCCCTGAATTGAGTCCCTTCTCTCCTCCGTCTATCAGGCGCTCCGACCAACACAATGAAAGCCCTGTCACTGCAAATTCTACCGCAATACCAGCAAATCAAGCGACAACAAAGACCGCTATCGGGAGACGAAGGGGCGCTGCTGTTTATCTGAGCACAAGGGTATTCACCCCGGGACCAGACATGTTAAAGGGCAACTGCATTCTGCGTGACATCCAGTCATGGTGTAGTGCGGGGGAAAAACCTCTAGATAAATAACATAGGACGACAAAGTGATTTTCAGAGGAGATTCATAAGAATATAATATTCCCAAGACTAGGTGGTGGACATCAGGACATCACAAGAACGAGAAACGTCATAGACTTGCCATTGTAAAAAATACCGGGGGAATTTATTGGCATATATTAGCCACTTTTCTGCCATAGTTGTATTATTATGGCGCATCTTCGGCATAAGGCGTTTTCTTGCACCAAAAATTTGCCACATCTTCTGTTCTGCACCTCGAGGCCCGAGCCACTGGGTAATGCAGGGCTTGCGCCAGTTGGGATTTGTAAGGACAGCGTACGAAACGCTAGTCTTAATCTGTCTGCCCCATTGTGTTCTTTCCTGCTGGAAATAGATGACTCTCTCAAAGAAGAGTTTACAGACGATTGGTTGTCAGAGGATAGACCATAAATATCGGTGCGCGACCCTACAGCCGGCCTCTGCATGGATCAGTTGTTCAAACATGACTCCGGTCTGTGCGTGTAGCCTCCGGTCTGTGCACCACGTGGTGCATGTAGCCAGAAGCAGTTGGCCAGGCATCGATACTGCGGATCAGCCCTCATTGACTTCAATCATAACCAAAGTGTTTTATTCACATCCATAGGAACCGAGCTGCCGTATCGGCACCCCACCCATGCACACGGCATAGTTGGTACACAGACTGGAGGATCTCTAACCGGCTGATCCATGCGGGGCCAGCTATTGGCCCATCGCCGATTCTGGAGTTTAGATCTGGGCAAATATGAGCTAAGGCAAAAATCATGTTTAATTGACCCTTTTTCCTCCATTATGATTAATGAACAAATATTTTAGGACACTCCCCTACTGCCCCCTATTCATATGCCACGCGGTGCCGCTGAATTTTGGTTATTCACATATCGGCAATCTTGGTACAGGGTTTGACACATCCTATATCCGACGGTAGTGTAAGACAGAATGCTATGGGTGCAAAATAATTGAGCTGACTTTACTTTCCAATTTACGGCCCAGCCCTGCCGGAGAACCCCTTTAAGGTCATAGGGTCGCTAGCTGAAATAATTCATAGAAAAGCATTGGGGTGGAGAGTGGGGTTGTGCAAGGCAGAATTTACCATCCGCAGCTTTTATAACCTGACTTGTTATGGGGAGCGGAGTGGATCAGTCATTTCCAGTCTCGGCTCCGCACAACATTCTCAATCTTTCTTTCCGGTTTTGCTGCACAAATAACTCACTAACTCTCCTACCAGGAACATTCAATCTATTTTCCCAGCTCATAAAACAGGCCTTTATAGGACCGAGACCGTGCGCTCTCGATTGAATGAAATCTTTCTTCCATTCTTGAATCTTTTTGAAGCCAACTGACCTGTTGCAAAAATAATATTTTCTGAGAATGTCTTGTGAATGGAAAACAAAAAGGGACTATTGTGGGTTTTTTTTTTTTCACTTTTTTTTAATGAAATTGAAGTTCCTACAGGTAGCGAGGATTTCTATTATCCCTTTTAAAAAAAAAAAAAATCCGTTACACAAATTTTATCACCAATTTTTTAATAAATTGAAACAAGGTAACAAAATCTATCAATTTTTTCATTCTATATTCATTCGACATTTTTTATTATTACGGGGGCGGCCATTTTTCCAGAGCTTCCCTTCTGCTCTATTCAATTGTCAACTGAGCTGCAGTACCAGTGTTTGGCCACTATACGGGGACTGGAGCCAACCGCAGTGTCTGGTACAGGCATCAGAAGTGCTCCCGAGCCACTGATACATACAGGGGATGACTATGGGAACCATCAGCTCAAGCCATTACGGTACCATGACCAATTCACCATAGCGTGATAAAATTTGTTCGACATTACTGCATTTATATTTTTTACTATGATAAATTGAGAGATGAATTATTAACCCTTTGCCACTAGGATCTTTGTGCCATTTTTAGCATGCACAAACAAAATCGTACTCTTTCTCCTTGCCCATATGTTTTCCCTGATCCATTGTGAAATTGGTAGCCAACATTTTGCTTGTGGGCACCCTTATACACTTTTGCACCTAAAAATTTTGTAAAATTTGTATAAAAATCCACATTGGGGCTAGAAGTCTGTTCAGGCAGACACCGAGACTCCCCAGCTAACAAGGAACTTTCCACTCCATACTCTGGGCCCTCCAAAATAATTGAGAATCTGGTTGGCATGACAATGCTATTATGATATCTGCACAACCTGATCTACAATCTATAAACTAAAATAATTTAACAAGTCAACTCTCAGGCCCAGGTCACATCTGTGCTAGGGCTATTCTGTTCCCCCTATCCGCATGAAATGTGCGTGCGGAAACCACACAGACCCCATTATACTCCAGGAGATCCTCGGGTTTCCTTAGATAACCACTTTTTTAATGTGGGTAGTTTTCTGTTCGGGGGATCCCCAAGCAATAACCCAAACACAAATACGAACCGGGCCTCGGGGTGTTCACACGGAAGAATTTGCTGAATTTCTGCTTCTGGAATGTAAGGAAGATTTTTCTTTTACTCGACAAAAACCAATGCAGATTTTGAAGATGCATTTGGAGAATTTGCCTTTATTGGGTAGGACCAAATTCCACTAGCAGATTTTGACTAATTCTGCACCAATGGAAAATATGTATTTTCCGCCTCTCATTCATTTCAATGGGAGTTCACAGACCGAATCCGGCTGAAGAATGAACAGGACACTTATTTTTTCCGCTACCTGATACCATCTACTGTCTCCCATTAATTCAGAATCCAATTCCTCCTTGTTAACGTCCCCCTCACAGTGATGATCCTCGCTAACAATTCTACTTTACTTCTGGTCGCCTTAATCTGTTTGAAGATGAGTCGCAGAGGACTTTATTATATCTCATTGGTCTATCGGATCAACGTTTACTGTAATATTTACCATCATAATTTGTTGCAATTTCGTAAAAATTTTTACTATATGGACAATTCATTTATTAATTTCTGGATGAAAGAAAAGTAGATCCAGTAGGCTGGATCTACTTTTCTTTCATCCAGAAATTTAATAAATTAATTGTCCATATAGTAATATTTTTTATGAAATTGCAACAAATTATGATGGTAAATATTACGGTAAACTTTCTAACGAATATTCTCTGATTCCTGTATTTTGAGGGTTCGATTAGACATATTGTCCCAAATCCCCGACTCCCTCTAGTACTATGACTGCCGCATCCTGGTAGTCAGAATATTGGCATTCAGCGTGTCCCTACCGTCAAATTACATTTTTGAAAGGTTTACTTCTTCCATACCTTTCTCCGATCCGGCGCGAGGCTCGCCGTTGTGCTCAGGTGAACGAGAGTTATTGAAAAAGTAAAAAAAAAAATTAAAATAAAAAAGTGAACCCCTGACCCATGTGTGAGGGAGGGGGGCAGCGCGGCGGTACATCACGGCTGGGAAAAATAAGGCTGGCTTTTTCCATGGAGTATTCCCGTCTGTCTGCATCAGTGTTTTTCTCTTTTTCAATCACAGTGAACATGTTTACCATCACCGGTCCGACTGGCGCGTCTATATAAATAAATGCTGGCGGTAAGGATTGGAATTCATCAGAGTGATGCATTTGTGATAATGTCTTTCGCCGCCGTTACTGTAGCTTTAGGAATAGAGGGAAATAAGGATGTCCGCGGCTTGATGTCATACTGTTTGCTTGACGCATCATTAGCTTTTCCAGGTATTGGTAGCTCATATTGTCACCTACGTCTACGTGCGGTTTGTGCACGGTCGTGTGCCCTTCTCTCTGCATTTTAAGAATTGACCAGATTGGCCTTGATTATTTATCTGAAAAAATTCCAATAATCTTGCAAAGTAGAGTCTGAGTGTTCATGAAATCTCCAAATGGTGACTAGTGTCATAATATGGATCTTATCTGTGGATGGAGTCGGAGTTGGGAACAGTTTTCGGTGGAGTCGAAAAATATTACCGAGGCGCCAGCTTCAAAATAAAATGGATTCTAATTATATTATACAATTATTAATATTGTGTAATGAATTAGATACATAGCTTGCTAAAAATTGACTTTCATCGGAATCAATCATTACCCCAAAGAATCTTGTCCATATAAATCAATGGTGGCCGCCATATGTGTGCATTGTGTGCTCAATTTTCACCTCCTTAAAGGGATCCTGTCATTGGATACCTTTTTTTTCTGACTAACACGTAGGAATGGCCTTTAGAAAGGCTATTCTTCTCCTACCTTCAGATGTCTTCTCTGTATGCAAATGAGTTCTCTCACAGCACTGGGGGCGTCCCCAATGCTGCAAGAGAACTCTCCAGTGACGCCTCTATAGTCTTCTTCCGTCCTGGATTTCAATCTTCTAGGCCTCGAGCAGAGCCGACTGCGCATGCCCGGGCCACAAGAAAATGGCTGCTTACACCAGTTTACTGTGTAAGCGGCCATTTTCTTGTGTCCCGGGCATGCGCAGTCGACTAGAAGATTGAAACCCAGGACGGAAGAAGACGCGTAGAGAGGCCGTTCCTGAAGAAGAAGGAGGCAGCGCTTGAGAGTTCTCTCGCAGCATTCGGGGGTGGCTCCAATGCGGTTTGAGTGCTGGGGACCGCCCCCAGTGCTGTGAGAGAATTAATTTGCATACTGAAGAAAATCAGGATTTCTACCGAACGGCGGCACGGAGAAGACATCTAAAGGTAGGAGAAGAATAGCCTTTCTTAAGACTATTTCTACGTGTTAGTCAGGAAAAAAAAGGGTATCCAATGATAGGATCCCTTTAAATGAGCACTTTGGGGGATTTTTCAGCATTTGCACATTCAGATATCTTGGTATAAATGAGTCCGTCTTCATTACAGCTCTGCTACATCTTTAACAACCCTTGCCAGGAGGATATTGCTGCAGAGTCGTCTTTTTTCTTGTGTTTTCCCCCCTTATTCTATAAGAAGGTCTCAAGTGTTTTGCGTTACTTATTCATGGGACTGATTAATACCAGGTAGGTGAACAGTATCTGTGTCGTCTGTGATTAAGTGAAGCATTTCATCACATGTCAGAGCATCGATCCTGTATTCTGATATGGTTCTAGGGTATGTAATGAAGCTGAGTAGAGCACTCGCCCGTACGGGACCGTAACCGTCTCAAGATATTAATTTCACCTCCAAACTCCAGAGGAATTAGAGAGGTTACGACAATCCGCCTGACACTCTTGTTCCAAAAGAACAATCGCAAATGAGGGCAGAATCTCCAGACTAAAATGTTAATCAAAATTAATCAGATTTCAGTAGTGTGTAGAAATGGCTGAAGCACCATCTGACACAGATCTTAAGTGATGATGATTAGAGTCTCCGATTCTTTCCTTTAATTAATTTGATGATCAGAACATGGGACTGGTTAATACCCTCTGACACGGGCTCTGCAGATTCTTATAAGATTTGTCATCGCTCTTGTTTAAGATATGGAAAGATTACTGTGGATTTGGGACTTCGGAATATTCTACAGATATGATACATTTAAAGGAACATTCCATCCGAAATGGAAGGTTTGCCTGTGGTTGGAATCTGTAGCTCTCACACAGCTAAAATCCTTCGTTACCAAGGATAGCTTCTTTTTTTTAACCCCTTATGATCTCAATATGTATCTGCTTTCTCCCCTTGAGATCTGCCGCTAGGTTCACACCTGCATTGGGGTTTGCATTCATGTGGCCATTTGGGAGAATAAGCTTCGAAAAGTTACCCGGACTCCATAGACTATAATGGGGTCCACCCGGTTTGAGCTTTTCTCTCTGCATTTTTAAACCGGATTCAGGGACAGAAACTCCAAACCTCTGGGCCTAGCCTTCGAGAGTATGTCACCAGACCCCGACATATCAACCCACTTATCTCTTTGGAGATAAGTATGCCCCAGTACAGTATGGGGCATTGAAGACCGGCAGGGACTCCTAGAATAATAGATCACTATAATGCAAGGAGTCCCTTTTTCGGATTGGGTTCAGACCTGGAAATATGGTCACTGTACCAACCATTCCCTGCAATCCTGATTGCTCTCTTTGTATGGGGCCCAAGAGGTTGCCTGGTAGTATATAATTTTGACTTGAGTGGGACTCAGCTTGCAGTACCTTCCCTGGCCACAGTGCCCCGAGCTATGCTTGTTCTAATATGGAAATATATAAAAAAAACACGAAAACTTGGTGATCTTCAGTAGTTGATACCTTTTTAATGGCTAACTCATAATGATGACAAATGGGTAACGTTTCGAAGCGCAAAGGCTCCTTTGTCAAAGCAAATTTAAAAACATTTTTGAAGGATGTATATATATATATATATATATATATATATATATATATACAGAGCAGGCTCTGTATATATATATATATATATATATATACATCCTATATATCATATCATATATGCATGCAGAGCAGGCTCTGTATATATATATATATATATATATATATATATATATATATGCATCCTTCAAAAATGTTTTTAAATTTGCTTTGACAAAGGAGCCTTTGCGCTTCGAAACGTTAGCCATTTGTCATCATTATGAGTTAGCCATTAAAAAGGTATCAACTACTGAAGATCACCAAGTTTTCGTGTTTTTTTTTTTTTTATATTTCCAACCCACTGGCTAACACGGTACAACAACGAACATTTTCCTTGTTCTAATATGGGGAAGAGTTTCCCAAAACCAAACCCGGTTACGCGCTCTCTTGGAAGAACAGGAATCCGTTAGGCAGAAGTAGCGGCAAAAGTGGATTTCATTGGTGTAAGAACGCATTTCGGGGTATTGGTACCTAATGCAGAGGCACTACCCCCACTATCCCTAAATATGTTCTACATGTTTGGTCAGCCTGGAGTCGTAAACTGGTAGACGCAGCTCATCCCACTCAACTTCAACTCATCAACACCCCATAAAGCGTGAGAGTCACTATTATTGGATGATTGTCAGACGGAACATCTGTCAGGATTGTTCTACAAGGAGGTTCCTTTGAAGCGCGGCCATTCTAGACCACTGTTCTAATATGGAGGGACGGACCCCCCGCAGATCTGATATTGATGACCTATCCTAAAGTCATCAGTAATATAGTCTTGGACAACCCCTTTAAAGTCAAGACGACGTTGTTCTCTTCGTTGCTGCCTACAATCTAAAGAGCCATTTATTTAGCCTTAAAATCTCACATCATCTCTTATCTTGTCGACTGCTGTATCAAGAAATTATAATAATTCTACATTAAGTACAATATTCCCTCAACATATTATTATCTTGTAAGTTAAACAGCCGCCCGTGTTTCTTGGGGGGGGGAAGAGAGAAAAAAAAAAGTTTCTCTCCAATATTACATCTTCTGAAACTTGCATTTTTCTGCTCTCAGCTAATGTGTTTCCATTAGAAGAATTCATTACGGATGGAGCGGACATGCTTGCTGCATAGATTAGCAGCTTTTAATAGGCTGCCTCCACTCCAAAATAAAAAGTCGGCTGTGGAAGCGGCGGAGAGATTTGTCTTAGAAACGACAGATTGGAGTCAGAAATTGACTGAGTCAATAAAGCATGAGTGTTAGGAAAGGTTCCCCTACTGTCAAGCCAAGCTCGTGTCCCGGGAATAGGGTTTCTATGCTACCACTGTCAGGCATTAATAATGCATGCGACATGTAAAATTGATTCGTCTCTCCATAACCTTACACAAACGTGAGCTTGACTTTTTAAATGTGACTCAACTTTCAAAATGTTTGTTGGGGAGTTTGCACCAAGTAGGTCTTCTGTCTAGGAGAACGTATTGGTTTATACAGACCATGACCCCGGCATCGCAGTTCTACACATTCTATAGAGTTACGTGTACATGCAGGTCTGAATCTCATAAATGTTTCTGTTGGGTATCAAGTTGGAAGATCTTTGCAAATTGGAAATGTTTGCCCCTGATCTCTGTATCCCTGAGAGTTGTATTTGTTCATATTTATACCTCTCTGTGCTGATCCCTGTGGGTATATCCTGCATTGGTGGACAAAGATATGTGACCAAACATGGATATGCTGCTGGAGATAAGCGTATGCTTGCAGTAAATTAGCCTGGGTTAAAATGGTGTAAACTTAGTAGAAGTTGAGCCAAAATTTTGGTGTAATGGAACACTCTTTGACACATCGGAAAAATTATCCAGTGAAGTTTGGCGCGTCAGATTTATGACAGTCACAGGCAGCTTTATACAGATTTAGAATTATGTCTAGAACTACAAACTGGACCAGTCAGTACAAAATTAGACACTATTGCTAAATACGCCCCAGTGTTTGTGGGATCTTAAAGGAGAATCCGATTATTGCCAACAATTTGGTTTTCCTGCCCGTGGGTTTTGGTCTTTCCTATAGGCGGCTCATGTTGTAAGGATGGTTTGTTTACCAAGCTATGAATAATATAGAAATATTTTCTACTTTTCATTCTTATATTTTCGGGAATTCGATTCATGCCATGTCTCGGGGAGAACCTTATAAAGCGTAATGGCTTAAGGTAAAAGTCAAAGATCTGGTCAGAGGTCAACAGTTCTTGATGAAGATGGCCGTGAGCTGGAGATGTAGACAACCCCTATAAGAGAAGAGGTGCGCCTGAAGAGCAAAACAATTGTCTTCCTTAAGCAGCCGGCATCTGTGATAAAGACATATTAGATGAAGAATTGGCTACGAGATGGAGTGTAATGATAAATCTTGATGGATCTAGCGAGCATGTGACCTCCCAGGGGACTCGGAGCTATCTACGTTCATTTCTTCTTGTGTGTGTTGTATTAGATTCACACTCAATACAGGCCTTGTTTTTTGTTTTTGTTTTTTTTGTTTTTCTTTATAAAAAAGCTTTTTTTTTTGGTAACATGTTCCATATCTTTGGTTCTACAATAGATGTCCCTCGTTTCTGTTTTGCTGAAGGCCAGCTGTTTGTCAAGCTCTTCTCTCGGTCTGTACCTGTTCACTCATGCCTGGGGCTAACCATTTCATTGTAGGCTTTGTGAAGGAAAGTTGTTTTGGTCTTCTTGGTCCTTGGAAACAAAAGGTGTTGAGTAAAATAAAAATCACTATCTGAGTTCAATGGGTTGGAGAATGTGCTCTGCCATAGTGCACACAGTGGGAAATGTCCCTATTATTAGCATTGTCTATAGTACCACGTTTGGACGGTCACTTGTAGATTGAATCTCCAAAAGCTTTTCAGAGATTTTGGTCACATTGTCAGTATCTGTACAATAAAATGTTCTGAGTCAAAGAAGGGAAATTCAACTCATAAGTAGCTCCAGAGGGGTTGTCGGAACATAGAGTGGCTACGAAGAGCGTCTTGCACTTTGGAGGACCCGATATGTCCATACATTACACAAACCATTCTTTTCAGTGGACCCTGTCTAATTCCTTGTTCTCCCTTTTGGTGGGGCTGCAGGAAAATGGGACACTTGCTTATAGATATTTGTTGGTAATACCTTCAGAAGTACCCCTAGTGATCAGCTTCGCCACCGTATAGGATAGAACTAGAATGGTGCTCTCTCGGTTAGGTGGTCCAGTGTTGTTTAATAAACTTGTTCATGAAGAGTTACACAATGAGTAAGGAGTTACCAGTAGGGTTGAGCGATCGGGATCGGAAAAGATTGGATTCAGATCGGCGATCGAGTAAATTTCACGATCGCGATCGGAATTCCAACCCGATCTTTTCCAGCGGGGTTGAGATTGGAGATTATTTCAAGATCGGCTCAACCCTCAAGTGACTTTTCCCATACAGAAGCATTGACTAGGGTTGAGGATCACGATCGGCGATCGAGCAAATTTCACGATTGGGATCGGCTGGAAAATGATCGAAAATCGGATTTTGAAATTGATCCTGAAATCTCAAGATTGGCTCAACCCTAGTTACCAGATATCTTGAGTATTCCTTTTTCTTTTGAAGTTTCTGTCTTGATCATGTCCTGCTCACACCGGTGCAGAATTCGTTTCAACTTTTGATAGACTTTCTAATATTGATGGCACCCTCCAGATCAGCTGCTCACTTGCTTTGCAAAGTATAGCGGCAGTTTTAAGTACTACAACCCTGTCCCAAAGACTTTAGTAGGGCAGTGCTGCAGTACCTAAAGCCACCACTATGCTGATCCGCAGCGGTCCCGGTTGCATGACCACTGTAGACTTTATATTGATGGCCTTTTCTAAATGATAGGCCATCCATATTAGACAGTGGATAACCTCTTCAAAGGGAACCTGTTACCTGGAGACTCAATATCAAACCTGCAACAGTGCGTTGTGGGAGACCTTATGCTTTCCACCATCATATCTTTAGATAGTCCAGTAAATGCATCATATCCTTGGAAATGCAGTTGTACAACGGGGGCGTATCAGAGCCTTTATATTTCATAACTGAATCGAGCGCCTTTGGAGACTGTTTGAGCCTCAATTACTTTGTTACAAAATTTGCTTTCTTAAGGAGATGGTGGCTCTATTGGGCACCCTACAGGTATGATGCTGCTCAGCGCCATGTCTCCTACAAGGCACTATGGCCGGTTTGTTATAGAGTTATCTGAAACATACTCCCTTTAAAAGAGGGAGGGTAACACCGACCGTATACCTTTAATGATGGTGGTCCCCAATTGCAGGTTGATTCTGTTTTCACCCCCTTCGATTGCCGGCCAAGGATCTAGAACGTGACGTTTAGTCGGTAAATCACCATTCACGAGTTTGGTTTCCTTGAGCTTGCACAGTCATGAAAGTGAATCTCTAGTCAGGGAACGTATAATACGCGATGTCAGTTTGCTTTGCTTTAATCCCTGGTTAATGAATGTTTTTGTCTTTTTTTTTCAGATTATTTTCTCTGCCTCCCAGCAGCCCAAAATAATAGCCCCGATCTCCTCCGCGTAGATTTGTCTCTGAGCACCGTTTTATTTTTATACCGTGTTTTACACACAAAAAAGGAGTTCCTGAGAGGAAAGTGATGTCACCCGAGCGCTGAGCAATCTCGCCGGCAACCTCTCTAACTAATAATCTGCCGGGGAATAATTGCTGGTGTCTTTTAATATCATTTTTGTAAAAAATGCCAACCTGTTTGTCAGAATGAAGCAATAATTGTCTGGTGCCGCCTCCTGTTTGAAGGATGCTATAGAAGCTTCCCACTTGACTTATTGAGAAGTGTGTTCGCTAATACTGAGATATGAAGGGGGGGGGGGGGGTTCTGCTAATTTCCATGTAATTCTAGGCTTGTGTTGTCATCTTTTGACTAAAACCTGCAATTTTCAGAACAGTGGGGGATATAGCTCAAATAAGAAAGACAAAGATGATACTGTAAGTCAAAGACTTTGCCCTCTGCACCGTATCCGTAACCTTATGATACCGTGACGCCCGGTTACAGGTGGGACATGTGCCAGACGTCTTCCGTGCACGGTATGTTTGTCTAATATAAGCTTTGGTTTGGATGTATTACATGGGACTGGCCATTCGTGACCGTCATCTATGAGCGTTTCCGAGCAGCATCCGTCACCCTGGAGGACCCGACACGTCTATGGGTTGCGTGAACAGTCTATTGATTTGCACCAAGCAATTCTTGACTACACCAGTGTCAGCACTTACGGTTTCAGGTTCTCCGATAACCTATGGCCAACCTAGTTGTGTAATCATAAGGAAGCGTCCAAGCCTTTACGTCAGCACAATGGACTGGGCAGCATACTAAACCATACCGAAACATAGGCGATATGTAACTCGACAAGGCATGTAAGAAAACCCAAAATAAATGAGCAAACTATTTTTTCCAAAATGTGATGAAGATTTTTTGGAGTGTGTGTGCGTGGGGGGGGGGGGGGGGTCAGTTTTGATAAGCCCAAGACATGCCGTTATAGCCTAATGAGTGATTGTCAGATGTTGCCCTTTACACAAATCTAAAAGTAATGGCTCTGTTCACGCAGAGTAAATCCGAATGAAATATTTGATTAGCACCATATGATTGACATTTCTGGGAAAGGTCACCTTGACGTGACAGAAGCAGAAGGCCTGGGCGTTTCCACCGATCAGTGAACAGTGGAGAAACCGTAGACCAGACGTGTCAACAAAACCCCCCGTGATTTCATGTGGAATGTCACCGAATGGCTCTACGCTGAAAGGGTTAAATCGATTAAATGGATGCTATTAATCTAAAAAATGCTTTGTATAAAATGGAAACTGAGAACGACGCGGACGGGCCTATCATTTGTTGCACTACCTGAGGTTCCCAAGCTGATATCTAATAGATGTTTAATAATGAGATCGATATCTTACCCATAATTGAGTACTGGGATCTGATCATGTCCACTGCTATCCCGATATACGTGTGCTTCACCTCTTAGCGTGTCCTCGATGTCTGATGCCATCTACAGAGTGATGAGTGGAGAGATGAGAAGTGATGTCTAATAATTGATAAGGATGAAAAACCGAGACCGATCCATCAAGTCCAACCTATAATCCTACCATGTGGATCCAGATGAAGTCCTTGAGATCACAAACTTTGAGACTTTGCACCTATTAAAAAGTCTCCAAGGGGTTGGCCTCATGGAGATTGATGTGGAAGACCCATTCTGCTATATCAATGTATCTGGAAACTTCTTCCTCTGTTCAACAATGGCTTCCAATGGCTATAAAAATCAAGGAGGAGAAGACGTAGATGGGACACAACTATAAGACATGCCATATGATGGAGTTGCTAACTTGCCTACCCCATTCGTTTCAGACTTCATTGCTCATCCTTCTTAGCCACTATCTTTTAATTGACAGATGGGTTAAGAGATCCAGATATGGTGAAGCTTCTTTAAGATGTTCACCCAAAAGTGCAGAGAAAAATGGTCTCAATGGTTGGATCTTTCAAGGAGATCCAATGTTCATAGGATGTTATCCAGGACCGACAAGTCTCCTCTAGATCAGGGATGGTCTTCTCTAAGATTTAGGGTACCAAGCTTTTACGGTACTGTAGTGTTGACCTATATATCTATTAGCACGCGTCAAAAAGAGCAAATTAAGGGGTGAAGAAAACATTCATATGTTTAAGGAAAGCTTTAGTTGGAATGATAGTCTGTATAGCTTTGTTAGAATTAGGTTCCTTTGTGGAGTTCGGGAGCTGATCGTGCATATGGCACTTACAAAGACAAGTCCATAACATTTAACTACGTTCCCAGGATGACCGTACCCTACCACCATTTTGTGGGTATACTTGGCATAGAACAAGTGCGAATGATGAACATTGACTCTCCGATGGCTTTGCCTGGATGTAACATTACACGAATTGCAGGCACCCACTTTAATGGCCGAGCTAGTCGTCTCTAGTTGGACATTTAGAGGTCTCGAGTCAGATGTTATGGTTTGGCTTCCTAACCCAATGAGTAAGGACCTGTGCTTAAATCCTAATCCGTTCCCATGATAAACCATAACAATTAAACCAGACTGCCCCGCTTCTAAAATTTCTAATAAAATTCCATCCATATTTAATGTAAAATATTAATAATGTATCCTCAGGAAACAGAAAGAGTTTGGTAATTAGCAAAGGCTGAATAATTGATCTTTTTGGAATACATTTCGGCTCATGTACAGAGTCTGGGCGCCTCCTATAATGTGGTTGGTTGGCGGTGTACCAGCGGTTCATCAGATACGACCTTGGGTTTCATCACCGTCTGCTTTGTTTCTAAGTGGATTTATTTGTTGTTCCGAGTTTAAAGGGGTTGTCCAGGGTTATAAAATTAAATGTGCCAAAAATGTGACACTTCACGACCTCCACCAACTCCAGTTATTGTCATCCTATAATAGTCACCACATTAAGGATTCCAGCAAGTTGGAGATTATTCTTTAGCCTAAACCAAACACTCTGTACAATTAATTGTTATAACTAATATGCTAATTAGGCTCTTGATTGTCACGTGGGTGGTCTACACAGCGAAGCGTGATTCCACCTCTGATTGGACAGTGTCAGCAACGAATCAAGTCCCTTTGCCTTCTCCTGCCTGACACCACCCACTTGACAGCAGAGAGCCCATAGATCATATCAGACCCAGAAACTTAACTGCACTGATTACTCAGGAATGGTGGGGGCGAGAGAGAAAATTCCAAATGTGCTGGAATTAGAGGAGCTGCAACGAATAAAGGATGCAAAGAGTTTATGGAGGTGGTGATAGGTCCGGATAGGGAGCAGAAAATTGTGTGTGTATGTATATGTGTGTAATATGTCACCTACATACACACGTGGACAAAATTGTTGTTCCTCCATAGGATTTAGGTTGGGGATCCTAGAAGGCCACTTCAGAATAGTCCGGTGTTTGCCTCTTAACCATTCTTGGGGGGTTTTAGCTGTTTTCTCCTGTTACAAGACCCAGGACCTGCAACTGAGACCAAGCTTTCTGACACTGGGCAGCACACTTCTCTGTAGAATCCCTTGATAGTCTTGAGATTTCATTGGACCCTGCACAGATTAAAGACACCCTGTGCCAGATGCAGCAAAGCTGCCCCAGAACATAACAGAGCCTCCTCCATGTGTCACTTTTCAAGATAGGCTTCATTTTTCCATCTATGTGCCCTGCCAAAAAGTTGGATTTTTGCCTCCTCTGTCCATAGGACGTTCTCCCAAACGCTTTGTTGTTTGTCAAAAAAAATTTTTGTTCTCAGATTCAAGTTATTTCTGTGACCCTTGTGGGTTTTTCTTTCATTAAACAAGGGGGATAACAATATATATTTTTTAAAATTAATGTGATCTATATATACCTGCGTGACCACCGTGAAATTTGAGTATTTGCTCTCCAAGTAGGCCTTGTCGTATGCAGAGGAGATAGAAGCCCTCGCCGCCTGCCATATAATTGATGTGCTCATTACTTGTGGGGAAGATTATAGCGGCACGCTTGTATGAGCCGTGTTGGCATCTTCCTCCGACAAAGTTCCCATGAACCGTGCAAAGCGGTGACTGACAATACGGATAAATCTCAGGCGCAGCCAATAAGTAGGATATTGTGACCTAGGAGCAAACTGCGCGAAGCTCTTTGTCTAGTGGTGTGCGACTACCTAGTGGGAGCAAAGAGCAGGTTCGCCAAGGAAAGGTTGAGAGGAACACAGACTCTAAATCGTCTTGTGCTTTGCGTTCACACTTCAGTACGGCTCCAGCAGCAGGCCGCCTCTCTACGAGCTGCAGCAGCTATTGATGAGACATGTAGGCGTCAGAAGTCGGGAAAGAAAAGCAGGTCCCCACTGTGCCAACGCTGTTTGCACACACAGGCAGGAGCGCTTGTCCTTTCATTTCACAGCCTCTCGGTGCTCTCTGTGGGGGCGACGCCATTAGTCCTAGTACTGAGTGCAAAGCAAATGTCAGCCACGTCGCCATCGCCCCAAGTGCCCGCAATAGATTTTTTTTTCTCCGTTAAAGGTGCAGCTTTCTCCTGCAGAGCCTTGACACGAGATCTGAGTTCCTGGAGGACACATTATCTTGTTGTCCTCCTTAAGCTTTGCCCTCATTTCGGGTCATTTTAGGTAACTCTGGTGCAAACTACAGTATTGGGTCATTATATATTGGGTCTCTTGGCAGAACTATCTGAGCCCTAGTCAATGGTCACATCCACACCCTCCATCATAGATCCCGTTGCATGTAATGTATTTCTATCAAAAATATTTTTGTTAGAGATGAGCGAGTACTAGTCGAAACGGCTGTTACGAATAGCACGCACTCATAGGAATGAATGAAAGCAGCCGGCACGCAGACTTGGCCGGCCGCTTAACCCCCTGCGTGCCGGCTGAGTCCATTCATTCCTATGGGTGCGTTTCGTATCGTACTCGCTCATCTATAATTTTTATCTTTACCCCACGAGATGCTGGAACAATCATAGGCACATTGCGAGGAACAAGTTCAGTGGCAGACCAGCTTGACAGCTGCCGAAACATCAGAGCAGGCAGATCATCAACATCAACAACACACTCATTATATGACGTCCCAGTGAGATGGCTTGTGGTGTGGTGTCACAGAAGTTACCAGGTTAAAGATTGCTATATATGTATATACATGTGTGTAGCAACTACCTATTAACATGGCGCACCTTTGTAATAGTAGCTGTCCGGAACACTCTTGTAACCTTGCACCGCGGCAGCCATGGCAGGTGCACAATGTTAGCAGCAAGGCTTGTGACACCTGTTGGTTTAACGCTTGCCACATCTGGGCCTAATATATATATATATATATATATATATATATATATATATTGATGGTTTAATTGCAGGGTTGGCTATTTATATAGCGGAGCTCTTTAGGATGCTCACATGTAATCATTATTTTTGGAAGCAGTCAGGAAGCAGATGTTTATGAAGCCGGGACATTTCCATAACAGCATTAACTATTCTCTGAAGGAGAAGCCTTTTTGCATTATGCAAATACCGTGTATAAGGACATGTCTTCTACGTTTGATGGCGGTTCAATCAAGGATGTCATCATTTGCAAATGATTTACCATTTCATGGACCACTGATGATATAGAGGTGAATTTTTAATGCCTCGTACGTTCCTTTCGTGACTTTGCCCTGGCAGGAGATATGTGTAGTGCGCTGCCAATGCCAAGGTGGAGGTTATCTGAATGACTCGAGCCACCATTAGCAGCCACTGGTCCACCGGAGAGACCAGCAGCACAGCTGCCACTGAGGCGCCCGGGGAGCAGCTGTCAATCAGCGCTCTGGATCAGGGAGCAGGAGGTTATGAGGCAGAACAGTTCTGACAGCTCTGTTTCACAACGACTCACAGCAATGAAGGCCTTTCCATTTCACAGGTCACCTCCTGTTCCCCATTTATCCTTTAGATTGTTGGCTTCTATGTGTTTACTTCATATCTGGTGATGGAGAAGATGAAATCTGGAACAAAAGTGGCCACATTTTTCTGGACCTCTGATATAAATAATGCAGGAGGTTCCCTAGGTTGTCCTGTTTTTGAGCTCCAAAAATCACTAGGTCATCAGAGCTGACAACCACTTTGGCATCCATTACAGTAGAGTTGTCCATTGGGTGATCACTCAGTTTTCCGCAGTGGCATATAAAGTCTCCATTGTTGTGACAATTACTTTGACATGCTTCTCTTAATCCACTGTTATTCCCCAGTCATGAGCTTCTCGCTTTTAGCCACCTCCATAATAATTGGTTAATAGGATTTTGTCAGGCCCCACCTTGCCTAAGACCATCAGCTTTTCAGGATTTCCTTGGATCCCCCTACTATACAGTGTATAGAGCCAGAAGCAGATGACTCCCTGCACTGTATAGTGGCTGAGCGGTGTTACTGCAACTTGGCGCCAAGGATTATGTTGCTTTATCACCTGGTACTTGTAGTCCTACCTCCTAGTTTTCCTACTGCATGGCCAATTACCGGATGACATCTTCTCTCCTGGTGACTACAACAACCCCTTTAGTTCACTTTGCAGTTCTTATACTACTCACCTCCAATGTATTGACTTCGCCATGGGGAAGTCAAAGGAGTCTTATAGGGGGCTTACAGGGGTTTTTCTTGAGTGAAATATTGACCACCTATTCTTATGATAGATCATCCATATCAGATCAGTGATGGTCCAACATCCAGAACCCCCACCAGTCGTCTGTGAGAGGTGCATTCGAGCCAAGCGCAGCGTTGTACTTTGTGCATGTGATGAATGAATGTAATGTCACTGGGCTGTGAATTGGAAGTGGGGATCACCTGAGCCCCCTACCATCAAATAATGATGACCTATCAAAGATCCGATTCCCCAGCTCTTGAACTCTGAGCCCATGTTACCCTTGGTCACTTCCTACTGGGAACCCATTTGCGCCCGACAACCCGGATAACCACTGAGCCACAGTTTGTTCACCACATCCCAACTCATTTCACATTTAGTCACATGATCAGAGCGTGACCTATTTCCAATTCCTACCAACTTCATAACCCAACAAAGGAAGTGACCGATATACCCGGCTGGCCGCCAACTCTGCACGTTTTCCCTCCCTATATGGCAAGCGATCAATATCCCTTTATAGCTGAAAACCGCCTTCCGTACGTTGACATGATTGAGATCCGTAGCTTTGCGGAATAAGCTGAGGCGACGTGGACATTCAAGATAAATCTCTTTCCTCCTCACTATAAACAGAAGGAGCTGGAACGCAGCAGGAGAAAACACTGGGACATTATTCACCGGGAAAATGGAGCTTGTTCTATATTTTATTTATATAAGATGGTGTGAATTATTCATTGACGTTAATGTACGGTAAGTGTTTCAAATTACAAGCTGGTGGGGAGAAGCGCCTTGGATTTTCCTTTTAGAACCTCCATATTGCCGAGATATTGATTTTTGACACAGTCATTTTTCAGCCCATGTTCCAGCTGAAACTTTGTTCCTGGAAGCTGAATTTTGAGTCTATCATTTATCCCTTTGATGCTCCGAAGCAATACTTGAAGATTATTTTTCATCTTTTGTTTTTTCCCTTCCCCTTTCAGCTTCTTAGATTTCCGTTTGTTTTCCATATTTGCTCCTAAAGTAAGAGTTTTATTAAAGTATTTATCATTTTCCTATTATTGTCTGGTTTACGGAAAAGTGCTTAGCACTAAATAAAATGGAACAGAAATGCTTTTACTTCACATCTGCACCCGAAATAGAAAATGTATCATCCTCATCATTACGTTCCTGCAAGCGCCTTTCTTTTTTGGGATACTATTTTTCTAATTCCATTGTCTTTTTATTTTTTTGTCTTTTTTTTGGCTCTTCTGCGGCTACTCAGCTACTTTTAGTAACAGTCCACTTATTTGGGTATTAGAACGCGTCCTGTCTTTACATGTTTTATGACATGCCCCATGCTCGCTTTGTACCGCCATACAGTAATACTGGTTTCCTCTGTGTAACATGCATTGATGAAGCCTCCTTAAAGCCTCCACACAGTATGATGCCACCTTAGTGCCACCATAAAATACAATGCCTTCACTTGGTATAATTTCTGATTGATTTCCCTACATAGTATATTGCTCCTATACAGTATAATGCTCTCACACAATAAAGTACCGCCTTATTTCTTCCCGCACAGTATGTTGCCCCTTTGTGCCCTCCGCCTGGTATAATGCCCCCTTAGTGGCCCCATGCAGTATAATGCTCTCCCACAATAAAATACCCCTTTAGTTTTCCACATGCAGAATATTGCCCCCTTTGTAGACTCCACATGGTATAATGCTCCCTTAGTGATCCATTCAGTATAATGCTCTCCCACAATAAAATACCCCTTTAATTCTCTGCATGTAGTATATTGCCCCTTTTGTGGCCTCCACCTGGTATAATGTCCCTTAGTGGCCCCATGCAGTATAATGCTATCACACAATAAAATATGCTCTCACACCATAAATTACCCCTTTAATTCTCTGCATGCATTATATTGCCTCCTTTGTGGCCTCCACATGGTATAATGCCCCCTTAGTGATCCATGCAGTATAATGCTCTCCCACAATAAAATACCCCTTTAGTTCTCCCCATGCAGTATAATGCCCGCTTAGTTGCCCCTGCAGTATAATGCTCTCACACAATGAAATACGCCTTTGGTCCTTCCCATGCAGTATATTGCTCCCTTTGTGGCCTCCACCTGGTACAATGCCCCTTAGTGATCCATGCAGTATAATGCTCCCCCACAATAAAATACCCACTTAGTTCTCCCCATGCAGTATGTTGCCCATGCAGTACAATGCCCCTTTAGTGTCCCATACAGTATAATGTTCTCACACAATAAAATACGCCTTCGGTTCTTCCCATGCAGTATATTGCCCCCTTTGTGGCCTCCACCTGGTACAATGCCCCTTAATGTCCGGCACCACAGTTGTTTCTTTCTATTCATTACAATGGAATTTGCAGGACAGTTCAGCAGAAGACTATAGGTGGTGCATTGTATCTCTACATGTCTTTGGGTCTGTACAGTCATATAGGAGGCACTCGGCTCTTCTCAAAAGGGATTCTCCAAGACTACAAAACTGAAGACCTGTTTTTAGAATAGACCTTCGATATCAATTCGGTTTTGTTCTGACTTCTCTGCTTCCCCAAGGATCAGCTGATGAGCAAGCTTCACATCTCCTTCATTGTTTATCAACAGCTCCATCCCTTTAGTAGTGGCCGTACTTGGTATTACAGTTCAAAGGAGTTAAGTTATCGGGACGGAGCAATATCGGGCGCATACAGAGAAAAATCTGCAGCACTTTGTGTGTGAAGTTTTATGTGACTCTTATTAACATGTCCTATGCATTAATGACCATGGCATTCAGGTTATTAATAGAAGAATCGTTGACGTCCGACTCCCAATGCTTCGATCTCCACTGACCTTTCTCAACATTCATCTGTTGTGATAACCATTGAGAAAGGTCGATGATGCCCCGACACCCATTGTGTAGCTCATCTGTGACTATCGGGCATCAGATTTGGAATCTTGGTCCGGGCGGTCTCTGGTTCATCTACTATTCTGTTTCCTGTCCTGTCTTCCTACCTATTCTTAGCAATCGGCAAAGTGTTTACTCCGCACCAGCGACATCTCCAACACTGATGTCAGTCACTACAACGTCCTGGACTAGTTTATCTCTCTGCCATTAAATAAGCGGTTTCATGTAGGACACGGAAAATGGAATTTCTATAAGTCAACCATGAGCAATAACTGGAGACTGACAGTAAGTATCCCTTAGGTTTCTACGACATTCCACTGTCATAAGTGCTTTTTATTTAACCTAGAATAGACAAACCTATATATTTGTGTCATCATCCGGCCTCCACCACAAGAAGTTACTCTGAAAACCTATATAGTGTTCTGGAACTCAAGTCCTTGCAATGTTTCTTCCTGACAAGTCGCTAGGAATCCTGTACGGTGGTTTGTGGCTAAAGTGGATGTCGATCATCATGGACGCTATTGCATCTTCCTGTTCGAAAGCGATTACAGACTTAGGCCTATGTATGGAGTGGTACAGGGGTACGAGTTTTATGATTGGGTGTATTCACCATTCAGGGGTCTACTAAAGGATAAGTGGAGTTGACCATTTTGCCTCTTTTGTAGATTTGGCAGACCATGCTAGTTGGAGAGCCATTTAGTATGAAATCCATTTAGATTTTGACTTTGTGATGCATCAGTAAGTGGATGTATACAACCAAATGAACTTGGTGCAAAATATTGGCTGCACCTAGAAGGTCTTCCAGGAGTGTAGTCCTCTGGGGATGTTCTGTTGTATGACCTTGTACTTGCTGAGGCGTGACGTTTGGGGATGAAGGTGCAGCTTATAGAGCAACCTTCACACCTTCCTGGAATTGAAAGCCTCATTTGTGATGGGAGTGTCGCCTACGAGAAAGGCGATACTTGAAAGTTTCCGGGCCATATGCGGCATGCTACTTCCACTCATCAACCTCTGTCAATTCAGCTAGAGTTGTCGTTTTGTTGAAGCAGAGGGGGTATGGTGGATATTTTTGGCCCAACTGCACACCATGACATAAAACAGCCAGGGTCGTGAGTGCGGTATGTACTAGGGTGTAGGTGTTGTGATGGCTGCTCTACGTAGGCAGCTCACAAAGCTGTTAATTCTCAAGATCGATGGGGTACAAGAATTTATACCTCTACCAATCATAATTTGGTGACCTATCCCACTGATACCCCCATAAGAATGGGAAATATCTCTTTACCGTTGGGTTCTCACTAGCTTTCAGGTTTCTGTTCTTCAGGTCCGCTTGGGTCTTCATATTTTAAGTGGAATGGGGAACGGAGTCCCCGAATGGTCGCCCCAATTTTAGTGTAACTGCAGCCTAAAATATCTTCTAAAATTAGAGCAGAATTTTGCACCAATTTTTCCTAAACTGTAACTATTTACATTGTGAAGAACGTGAACGTTACATCTGTCTCCTCAATTTGCCAAAGCGTCCCAATGACCAAAAATCAGCAAAGTGATGATCTGTATTGGGCCATATTGGTATTTTTCGCAGGTGACTCTTCACGGACCCGTTTACTGGTTTCATTTATAAGCCACAAATGTGGGAGAATTTTTTTTTGCCATCAACAAGTTTTGTTACTCACAAAGTTCAGAGTGTGTTTGTGTTTTTTTGCGTGTTTTTTCCTCATCTGGTCCATTAGTGTGCTGACTTGTGCAGCCATATTTTGTTATTCATGTGTTTATGTTGTGTGGATCTTATAATGCAAGACGCCGCGATTCCAAAACACTGGGTTCCAACATGTAATTAAACATCTGGCAGTACAAAATATAACCTAGGGTGGCACAGAAGTGTGGGCAGCCTTCTAGAATATTCAATCAGGCATGAAACGCAACGCCAAACATGACTATTGAATTATATAGCTTGGCGATGTGTAGCAATGAAAGAATAATACGTTAGACATGCATAATACAATATTCCTGAGCCCTGTGCCCCCGGGGGGCTGGGGGTGTTACTGTTTATATACAGGTCATGGATTGAGCAGATGCGTCTAACTTCCCTTCTATTTTACTATAAGTCCTCTAAATGTCTTTTAGGAAAGACTGGTATATATTGTTATGGGTGTTATCAGTGGTTCCCCAACTCTTCTGGAACTATTGTTCCCAGTAGCCTTCCCCACATTTCCTGTAGGAGCGACCATTCTCCAAATGTCTGTCCCTAGCCCCTACAAGGCCTCCCACAGAACCTGCTGCTCCTGTACCAGCCGATGTTTGTGACCTTCGAGGGTTCCGGCGCGACTCCAGTTCCTGTGGCCTACTCCGCTCCTGAAGCCGGCCGCCATCTTGGAAGCCTGTGGCCTATTACTCCGAGCTAGTCGCAAGGAGCACCCGACTCCCTATCTCTCCACACCTCCTCCCCCTGCTCTCTAGAATTGATGTGGCACCCTCCTCACCTTCGATAGGTAGGCCTCAACAGCAGCGCTCATCGTGCATCTGATTATTGGCATTGCAGCAGCACGGATATTGCCGCCATCTTACCTTGTTCTTACCATCTATTAATATTCGCTGCTCCAAAGATTCTTGCACAGTTCACATTTTCCCTCTAGCCCCCCCCCCATTCCTGAGCAATTGGTGCAGGTAGTTTTGGTGCCTGATGTGCTATTAAGTCTCTTTAATGTCAGGTGGGCGGTGTCAGGTGGGGTGGAGTGACTCAGAGCTCCAATCAGAGGCAGCCTTTGTCATGGTGCAGAATCACACCCCTTATCTTCTCCTACCCGACAGTACAGAGACTAGTATATTTGGCACCAAAGGTAACAGCGTTGATTGCTCAGGAATAGTGGGAGTGAAAGACAAAAACACCTGTGTGTCAGAATCAGGGAAGTAGCGACTATTAGGTGATGTAAAGTAGGAGGTGTAAAGTTGTTGGTGGTGAAAGGTCCTCTTTAACAGGATAGTGATGGATGCAGACTTCGCCCCCTCCGTTTGTGTCCATTCACATTCACTATAGTGTAAGCGACATGACGGACACTTTCTTCTGTCTTCTTTTGCTTACTTTTGTAATGGAAGAAAAATTCCTCAAAAATCACAAAAATAAGTCCCGCAGGACTTTTTGTCTAGTAAAGTGACAGAGAACATAATGGCTACCCAACAGATCCTATGATAGTCCTTGGGTCCCTCGGGAATCTGTCGTGTCTGACATTCGACGGGGATCGTCTTTACAGTTCAGTCCGTTCTTCTGTTCCTATGACGGGACGGAATAATGGACGGACGATGATCATTTTCTGCAATGTATCAGCCTGGTGTTGTGTTCATCTCGCAGAGTATGACCCAGCCTGGATGCAATTTGCAAATTCCCAGCTGTGAACTGAACATGATCAGGATTAATTTTCAGCTTCGGACTATAATCTAGAATCTTTTCATTCATTGGCGGGAATCTTGCAAATAGCGATGAACCGAAGGGTCTTGTATGTTATAATTGTACAATTTTTCATAACACAAATTTCAGGACGGCTTCCTTTCAAGGTATATGATACATCGTCCTCTAGCAATGTCGCAGAGTTCATTTCACCTATGGGGGCATCCACGGAATCTATTGTAAGTTGCAAAATATTTAGTAGCAATTTGCTGTAGAATTTTCGCAATGACGAGCTTTGCTACATCTACATATAAAGCTCCGATTGACGACACATTGATGTTGAGCTGCTACAATTCACATCGCTTTTAAATGTCTCTAATAATAGGAAAACTAAACCTAAACTGCTGCCTCTCATCTGTTCGTCATTTTTTCTGGGCGCGCGTTTCCGTGTCTTTCCATTCGCCAAGTTTTTTTGTTTTTTTTCTTCTATGCTAGGCACCAGATCAGAGGAGCCCATGTTAACACAGATGAAAGCGGAAAAAAAATGGATGCGTGGAGTTTGTAATTTCTGTGTTGTCCAAGAAGCCGGAGCTGTAGACCAAACTGTTTGCTGCGAGATTACTTCTAGAAGAAAGATTGGTGGGCCTGGGTGAGGGCTGAGTGACCCAGACACGGCGACAGAACAGCAGAGGCAAATCAGCGTGTATTGGCGGCTTTGTCTGAGAGGGGTCACCCGCTGTGTGTCTGGATTAGCCTGCTTACATCTTCGCTGGGGTTGGGACACGATGTTCATCTTCTCCCTCTCAATGACTTCGTAAAAAAAAAAAAAAAAACACTGCAAAACAAAAAAAAATGTGTTTTTATGTCGTCGTTGTGGTCGATACCAGAGGTGAACGTCAAGTTCAGCTTTTCATTTTTCAGGGGAAACAAAAAAGTTCAGGAGAGGGAAATACTTTAAAGTGTACAGTAATTGTATTCGGGCCGGAGAAAGTTGAAGGCGACCTGCGGACCTTGCGGATGCAATCACAGAGATGACGGGCGGCATGCAACTCTACCAATCTTTTTGTAAGCGTTGCCGCAGTGTTTCCAATTTTCGACGGTGGAAAAAGACTAGAAAAGAATAAATGTATCTGTCCGTGGATTGGAATGAATCTATCCATGTCTCGGGGGCCAACCCTAACGTAACTCTGTTTGGTTAAGGGTTCTCGTTTCACATGAAACCAATTCATCAACATATCTGCACCAGTTTTCTGGCATAAATGTGTGATTTTGTGGCACATCTTGCACCGTATCCACCGTTCCGTGCATCACTCGCCACTCTCAACGAATATGGATGGAGCGAGCTGGGGCCCAACATATCTTTGACTCATACCAGTGATTCTATGTCCGTTCCCTACTGACGTAGACTTCCTTTCTGGCATTCGGCATGAAGTGGTTGGACCCTCTTGATAATTCTGGCATGCTTTGCGCCACTCATGGCTGATGAAATTCCAGTCTTGATAAATCTGCCCGTTATCGTGACCTGCTAACAAAATCTGCCTTGGTGCACAAGACAATGTATCCGGCCATATTGCTCCGTGCAGTGAATACTCGGCATGATTGTTTCCTTTGTCTCACATTCTAGATGTTCAGTTATCACACCCTTGACACGTATTCACACCCACTAGGGTTCAGACACACACTCATACGTTAATCATGTCAATAGCTTGAAATTAAGGAAGCGGTATAATGAGGACGACTCTATTCTCGGAGCGGTCATATACGCAGCAGTCAATACATTGATTTCTAGTAATGATCAATCCTGTTACCAGCGAGACGACATACAGATGGAGATAATGAACGCTCCTTACACTTGTTTTCAAGTGGAACAAATAAAACCACCTCTTCATGTCTGAAGACTCTCAGACAGCAGCGCAGGCAGGAGAAGCCGCGCGTCTGTAAATTATAGGGTTGCGGATTTCTGGACGTGATGTCTAATACACATGTGTGTTTGATTGTATCTGATATACTTCCGTCATCCTCCGTCATTTAGTCTTAAAGGTACCTATTGTTTGTGAGGTCTTAGATGTTTTGATCACGGGAGGTCCAGGTTGTTGAGACATTTACGATCGAACAAAGGGGCAGAGTCGCTCCGCAGAGTGTTATACTAGGACCGGGGTGACTGTTCAGACTGAACATGGCAGAATCGAATCTGCTATTATATTCTGGGGACTCTTTAGAGTATAATAAGAGGTGGCCCAAACGGTGCGATCAAACGTTCTGCCGTCTTCCAGTCTTCTGACCAACGTCAAAAACCATTAGGAGAGGTGAGTATGTGTCTTTTTTGAGGTTTGATAACCTCATTTGGACCTCCGCTTATTATACTTTGAGGAAAGTGGCATGCGGGCCGCAAAACATGTTCACAATTTTTGCACAAAAATTCTCAATTTTGTAAACAAAAATTGTGACTTTTTTTGTCCTGGTTTGTATCCAATTCTATAGTACGTAAGCCATGAGAAATCACTCTCACGGGGGTGGGGGAGTCTCATCACCTGAAATTGGATCAATCTCGTGACCTTTAAAGAGGTATTCCAGGAATATGTATTGGTCTATTGTTTTTAGTCCTATGGGTGGTCAATCCTTGTTTATTTCTGGCCTAGCTATAAACATGAGATCATGGCCAAAAAGTGCAATTTTTTTTTTGTTTCTCCTGGTAATCCACCATATTCCTTGGCACACCCCAACAATAACCAACAGATGATTTTTTACTATTTTGATCACTTGGGTTGAACGCCTCTAGGCAATAGTTGGGCGTAACATGAAATGTTTAGTACTTTGTTGAGTTGGACCACAGATCGGACCTGTGCATAGAGTTGCCATCCTTAGGTCCAGCTGGTCCAGCCATGAGTGGTTTTCCTTGAGTCTGGCTTATCTAATCCACCATGATTTTCTTTGGGAGCCTTGTACATGGCCGATCCACTCTGGATTGTAGTGGGGGGTCCTGAATGCCTAATGGGACATATATTTAACTTTGGAACTTATGCAAAGTCCGCAGAGGATGGGGGGCATCACGTCAAGATCACTTTGCACATGGCTGACCCGGTTATTGCAGCCACCTCCATGTATACAACTACCACTGATGGGGTTGTGAGCTCTAGTTGTCCAGTTCCTGCCGAGAAACTATTTACTTCTAACCCAGTCACATTGCTTTAAAAAAAAAAAAAATAGTATTTTTTATGCCGTCAGCTGTTTGAGATCTATTAAATCCAGTCCAGCGGATGACAGCTGTGAAATATTACTTACTCTTCCAATATGGCCATCGTGTTTTACGGCACTCCTTTGCTTTTCATTCCCTCCTTTTGTTTTAAGATTACACAGCTTTAGCCTGGTCAGGAGAAAGTCCCTGGGAAGTTAGTAAAGCATAGAAATGTATTGATCAGCTCGGAGTCTGTACAGAAATAGGAATTTGCACGGTTGTATCGGAAATTGTGCGCCTTCACGGAATAAGCGGACATGTTTAGGAGAGATTTGGTTCCATTTGTAGCCCTTGGACGGAAATCTCGTTCTTAAGACCTCTTTTGCCTTGAGTTAAAGGGGAAATCTGCTTAGAAAGACTGGAGATGCTCTGAAGATGAAGCAGAAGGTAATATTTTTAGAAGTCTGGACTGATCTGTAGGGCCTAGGTGCCAGGAGGTGCAATGCAGTCCATCATCATTGGGAAATCAAGGAAAGAGGGAGATCCATCAAATAAATTGGGCGCCAGATGCTGTTTCCAGTCACTTGACCCAAAGTTGGAATCAGCCTAGAAGACCAAGGTTCTGCTGAAATAGAACATTCAAAGAATTAAGTTTAAAAAAAAAGACCTTTAAGATGTAGTTGGAAATGGAGAAGAGAGTCATCTGGGTGGCTCTGTACCTTTCTTGGCTAGATTGGAAGGTCTTCCATGTATTGAAGTCACCCTGAGATCATGGTGGCCATACACATGAAGGTCAGACCATGGTGGCCGTACACATGAAGGTCAGACCATGGTGGCCATACACATGAAGGTCAGACCATGGTGGCCATAAACATGAAGGTCAGACCACGGTGGCCATACACATGAAGGTCAAACCATGGTGGCCATACACATGAAGGTCAAACCATGGTGGCCATATACATGAAGGTCAGACCATGGTGGCCATACACATGAAGGTCAGACCATGGTGGCCATACACATGAAGGTCAGACCATGGTGGCCATATACATGAAGGTCAGACCATGGTGGCAATACACATGAAGGTCGACTGAACTCAACGTATCCCAACTGTAGAAGAAAGGATTCAGCTGCTAGATTTCAACGTGCCCGGTCCGTTTGTTCCTTGGAGCGTTAAGCCCCTGCCGGAGGCGTCTGTCGATAACTTATCGTCTTCTCCTCTAAAAACGGTCAATTTGCAACTATCTAAAGTTCATGGACGGCTTCGTATCTATTAGCCGTAACCCACAAGCTATAATGTAACCCTGGGTGGTATCGGAACAAACTAGGTCTGCCTGATCTTTAGGTTTAACTGCGTGTGTGCCATTGAGATGTCTCCAACGGGAACATGCGGCTGGTTAGATGAATGGTGAACCTGTCACTTAATGCTCATGAAGTTTCTGTAGGGTGTTTATTATTACCATCTGATAGGTCTAGTTAATTTTAAGTACAGCTGTAAAGGACGACTCAATCGAAATCTTCTGTACAATTATTGCCATTTGCCGAGCTCATCTGCTATTGTGACAGAAGCGGAGAAAGCTCCGTCGTCTCTACTGCAATCAGGTGCCCATTGTCTGGGTAATCTTCAGTATCTTGTGCTGCCGCCGTCTAGTTTACAGCAGGGAGGTGGCGGTACATGCTCACACACCTGTATATTTAAAGAGCCTCAATAAGACGACTTTCCAGTTACACAAAAGCTAATAAATATCCCTGAAATGTCAATGATTTTCTGCCAATTGTCGCCGAGATTGATTTCCTGGGTTTCCTGCTGGAGAGTAAGCGACTCACGCATCTGTCTAATGAACTGTTAATTTCCATCTCTGTAAAGATTCCTAATTATAGTGGTGGATGTATTCTGGATTAGTTGGTAAATGAGAAAAATAAAATAGTAATATTCACCAGCCGTTGCCATATATGATCTATTCAGTGATGCCTCGGCCTCACCAACCATTGAGATCCAGACATAAAGATATGTGGAGAGTATGGGCAGAAAATCCTACAATTCCACCATAACAATGCCGGACACTGTTGGCCACAATACCCCAATATCAACCATAATGCACCATGTAACAACCATAATGCCCCATGTAACATCCACAATGCCCCATGTAACAATCACAGTGCCCCATGTAACAACCACAATACCCCATGTGACAACCACAATGCCCCATGTAACAACCACAACCACTATACCCCATGTGACAACCACAATACCCCATGTAACAACCACAACCACTATACCCCATGTAACAACCACAATGCCACATGTAACAACCACAATGCCCCATGTAACAACCACAATGCCCCATGTAACAACCACTATACCCCAATATCAACCATAATGCCCCATGTAACAACCACAATGCCCCATGTAACAACCACAATGCTCCATGTAACAATCACAGTGCCCCATGTAACAACCACAATACCCCATGTGACAACCACAATGCCCCATGTAACAACCACAACCACTATACCCCATGTAACAACCACAATGCCACATGTAACAACCACAATGCCCCATGTAACAACCACAATGCCCCATGTAACAACCACTATACCCCAATATCAACCATAATGCCCCATGTAACAACCACAATGCCCCATGTAACAACCACAATGTTCCATGTAACAATCACAGTGCCCCAATATCAACCATAATGCCCCATGTAACAACAACAGTGCCCCATGTAACAACCACAAGGCCCCATGTAACAACCACAAGGCCCCATGTAACAACCACAAGGCCCCATGTAACAACCGCAACGCCCCATGTAACAACCGCAACGCCCCATGTAACAATCACAGTGCCCCATGTAACAACCACAATGCCCCATGTAACAACCACAATGCCCCATGTAACAACCTCAATGCTCCATGTAACAATCACAATGCCCCATGTAACAATCACAGTGCCTCATGTAGCAACCACTATACCCCATGTAACAACCACAATGCCCCATGTAACAACCTCAATGCTCCATGTAACAATCACAATGCCCCATGTAACAATCACAATGTCCCATGTAACAACCGCAATGCCCCAGGTAGCGAGCCAATTATCATTTTATTCTAGTGCCAATAACTGGAGGGCACAATATGTGATGAGAATCGTCATGTCCTAAGAAAACAGGACTGAATTTGGGAAATATTCCATTCTTCATCAGTATTTGGCTTCTGTTTGGTATTAGAATACAACATTCACTGTACTATATTAGCAATATGGATGTCTGTCCTTAGCTTTCCTCTGGTCCTGGTTGGTCATGTCCACCTTGCGATCTGCTATCTGTTCCATGTGTCTACTGTATGTGTGGCTGTTTGGTCTCTATGTGTATGTGAATTGTATCCTGTGAAGGGTTTTCTTAGCACGTCATGATATTGTGTTGAATTAGTTTCATGAGAAAATGGGAGTCCAAATAGAGCCAAGTGAAAGGTGCACATTTTAGGTCGAGTAGAGACACCCATTGGGAATCCATCACGTTACCTGCAAGAACCTAAAGTTACTTTCAGTGGGCGTTATATAACGGTTAGTTTTTTGTCTGAAAGGAAACCAATCACCGCTACAATAACCTTCGATTGCAGAGAAAAGGAAGCGCTCACCACTTTTTTGTTTTCCAGTTTGGTCAACCACTCTTTAAAAGGGTGTTCTAGTTTATTTTAATTGACGACCTATCCTCAAGAAGTATTCAACAAGAGATCAATGAGAATCCAACACCCAGGGACCCCTTCTGATCAGCTTCTGCAAGTGTCATGACCCCTTCACTGCTCACATTGCCAGCTGTTTGCTTTATGGTGACTGTACAATGGAGTTACAGCCTCATTCCATTCACTTTGGTGGGACAAGACTTGTCATGACACCACATGGCCACTAGGACACAAATGATGTCTGATGTAAACAGTGAAGGGGAAGCTGATGAGCAGGTGTCCTGGGTGTTGGACCCACGCTGATCTCTTATTGATGATAATAGACTTCATCATGCAGAATGGGGTTCAGGTTAAGTTTCCACTTCCAAATGGAAGTGACCAGCACTGTAGTCGTAGTCGGGCTATTCTTCTGTTTCTAGCTTTGGGCCATTCTGATTTTGAGTCCAATGTTTTAATGCAGTGAACCCATTTTAGGGGACAGATAGAGGGTTCATTTTGGGTTCGTTCATCCCCCATAGATACACTACTTGTATTTGGGTTCTCCGCTAGGGTTGAGCGATCGGGATCGGAAAAGATCGGATTTCGATCGGCGATTGAGTAAATTTCACGATCGTGATCGGAATTCCGACCCGATCTTTTCCAGCGGGATCGAGATCGGAGGTTATCTCAAGATCGGCTCAACCCTAAAAGTGACTTTTCCCATAGAGAAGCATTGACTAGGGTTGAGGATCGGGTTCGGAAAGGATCGGATTCCGATCGGCGATCGAGCAAATTTCACGATCGCGATCAGGATCGAGATTGGCTGGAAAATGATCGGAAATTGGATTTTAAAATCGATCTTGAAATCTCAAGATCGGCTCAACCCTATTCTCCGCACAACTAGAAGTTCATTTGGTGGCACACATCTCCTGGGTAATTCTATATCTAGCACCACGTGACGCGATCTCCACGTGGCAAACTTTCAAGGTCCGTTCCAGCATCTTTAGCGATGAACTAAGCAGCTGTTTAATTGCTCCGAGGCGGTTCGTCACATGCTCATTGTAATTACTCTGTATCCATTTATTGTGTGTATAACAATGGCGGTGTTACGTGAAGTGAATATCACAGAGGTGTAATAGTCACCGGATATCATTATCTGGCAGTGCAGCTTGTTTGATGTCAGTGCGGACCCCCGCCAGGAAAGTGATTTGCAGATTGTCAGACTTTGAGTTTTACGGGTTTTCCTTGTTTTATTTTAAACATGGTGGCGATTCTATCACCTAGTAATGGAAACTAGATTTTTTTTAGTAATGCCATTAACACACATTGATAGCATGTAATATCTTGTACGTCGCGAATCTGTGGATATCTATAAAAAAAATATCAATTGTTTCTGCGGCTTTACTGTTATTTCAGATAATAGGAGTCGGTTCATTGTATGGAACAGGATAAGGTTGTTACTTTAATATATTTCCATCCGGATAAGGTCAATAAACTGCTGGTAAAGCCAGGCTAAGACTCAGACATCTCTATCAGGTCCTTTAACACTACACAACCTGTCTGAATTCGGTTACCAGGTCACAAGAGGAGAGAGGTTCTTGTATATACAATTAGCAAAAGGGACTGAAGAAGAGCGAATACGTTAAATATATTGTTACGTTCCATCTAGTGGTTTTATAATCTGCCCCAAAATATTTCATGTGTAGAATGTTTTCCATTATTTTAATAGACCTCCTCTTCTCACAGAGTTAAAGAAACAGGTGGAGAGCGCGGAACTGAAGAACCGAAGACTTCGGGAAGTGTTCCAAACCAAAATCCAAGAGTTCCGCACGGTGTGTTACATGCTGACCGGATACCGTATTGACATCACTACTGAGAACCAGTACCGCCTTACCTCCATGTATGCCGAACATAAGGATGATAATCTGCTTTTTAAGGTACGTCTCATAATATAATAGCGTGATTTTGGGATACTCCGTCACGAGATATCCATCTTATATCTTCCTTTGTTGTTGTGATGTGGATTGCGCCCTGTTAGGAGTTTTACTAGCATGCCCTGACGTTGCGTGGAATTTATTTAAAGATAAAATTGGCGGCTTTAGCCACATTAGTGCTAAGGTTGGACACGTGTCAGTATATGCTAATAACATAGGCAGTACTAACACTAACGGCAAAGGTGCACTTATACCCACACAATTTGAGAGGGGCAAAAGAATGGATTTTCAACATATGGCCACGAATGCTGATATTGGGCAAAATATTGGTACATGTCATAAAAGAAACCGCTATATGTGTTGGAGATGAGCCATTCCATGTATCAACATAAATAAATTAAATCAGATCGGGAGACCTCCTGCTAATTAAGTGGCTAGCCAAACAAACTTCCTACAGCGGCCACTAGAGGAGAATCCCAGTATTGCAATCTGGCTAGTTGAGTCTTGATCGTTCAGAATGGGCACTTCTTTGACTAATAGAAAGCTGTCTGAACTAGGACTCCTTTTTCTATACCCGGGAGTCATCTTATTGCAGCGACCCTTTAAGTGCCATGTGCCATTTAGATTGATCTGTCCTAATCGCCAAAACCTAGTGGCCAGCTGGGAAATTATTGCCTTATAAAGATGGCCTTTCACCAGCTTCCAGGCTTTGCTTTATTATATAGATGCTGCTCTTCTGATTCCCTCATCATTCCTGAGCAATTGGTGCTGTTATTTTTGCACTTAATATGCTAATTGTGCTTCATACCACCCGGTGGGTGGTCTTAAAACTATCCCAGGACCGCCCACCAAAAAGTACATTGGGTGCTGAAATTAATAGCTCAGGAATGGCGGGGGATAGACATAAAATTGCAACTGTGCTGGAATCAATGGAATAGAGTTGGTGGAAGTGACACAAGTTCCCCTTTAACGCATGTAGAGAACCTCATATTTGTCTTCCTATAAGTCCAGTATTATATGCAATGTATTGGTAAGAAGCTTCAGAGGTTTTCTCTTTGTTGTTAAAGTGGAGAAAAATAAGTTGTGAAGTAGAAGGAAAGGGAGAGAAAACAATGTCAGGCTCAGGTCACTAATTTGTAATCTAGTCGGCGGTATAATTTCAGTCCCAAGCAATGCGTGGCGGGGTCAGAGCCTGAGAAGGCTTCAGCTTAGCTTGGCTTGATTTCCAAGAATTTCCATCCAACACGCTCAGGCAAACGAATAACATATTTTTTCGACGCGCTGCCATTTACCCCTCGACAAATTGTGACCCTGGCTGTAGAATCCAAAGCTCTCGTCGCTGATTGAAGGATCTTAATGGAATAAATAAGGACCCTAAAGGAAATACGGTGTTTAACCCAAGCTGCGTCGGGGAGAGATGTGGGGTTTTTTCACATCGGTCACATATGATTCAGCCTCGCGTAGGACACAGCGTGACAGCAACTCGGCGAGAGCAAATGGGAAATCGGGCTGAACTGCAGACATGCACTTTCACTTGCACACAGCGTGTTCATTGACCTACTGGTGGGTAGTGCTTGAGATGTGTAATGTTCCTCACACCTTAAAACCATGAATTCTTAAAAACATACAACTGTAAAGCGTTCCCCTCTGCGGGACTCTGGAATCCACCGGGTGAAGCCGATGATTTACCTTCCTCCACTCCAGTACGTCCTTCGTGTTTTGGGTCTGAGGCTGACGCTGCCCCCTCTGGTCGTCTACAAAATGTGATGGTAAAAACGACACTTTGGAGTGGACTGATACTGAAAACCTCTTTATATTAGCGACGAGCAATATCTGAGGAAGGAGTCATGTTTTTTTGCAAAACGTGAATAACTCCGAAACGCGTTATCAATAAAGCAATTGTGATTCAGCCTACTTTGGAATTGTGGCTTTGAGGCGGGCGCCCCCGTGTGTTCTATCAGTGATTTACACTGTCATCACTCTACTTGACAAGCAATATGGCTGCACTTCCTGCACACACAGCTTTGCTACATTTGCTTCCTACACACACAGCTTTGCTACATTTGCTTCCTACACACACAGCTTTGCTACATTTGCTTCCTACACACACAACTTTGCTACATTTGCTTCCTACACTCACAGCTTTGCTACATTTGCTTCCTACACACACAACTTTGCTACATTTGCTTCCTACACACACAGCTTTGCTGTCTATGTACTGTCTGCACTGTTTGTTGTACTATCCTGGAGAGCCGTACGTTCCCTACCCCTGGCCTAGGACCACCCACCTGACAGTAGAGAGCATAGTTGTACTGAAACTGCAGTGATTGCTCAGGAATGGTGGGGCTAGAGAAAAAAAATCCAACTGTGCCAGAGTCAGTGGAGGAGTGCCTATTAAAGGATGCAAAGAACTGGAGTTGGTAGAGGTGGGGAGAGGTCCCCTTTAAGGCTGCACCTTGTCATAAAATAGGTTTTGCAGAGTATAACGTAGGAGTAATTATGAAGTCCCACCTTATCCTTCAAGCACCGCTCAGCCTACTTTGCAGGAAATGTAATTTCTTACATTGAAGGTTGACGGAGGAGCAGGTGTAACTCAGCGCTGTATTTAATCCAAGCTATTGTATTTCTTGCTGCTATGTTGAATCTATATCTACGGAGCCATTCTTCCCGTTATAATGGCAGCGGCAGCGGCGGCCATTGCTCTAAAGCTCATTGTGCTCAGTTATTTGTGATGCTTCTCCGTGCTCCTTCCAAATAACTTTCCATCTGAAGAGGTGAACTTTTATTCTCTAGGATGTTGTCAAAATTCAGAATCCAGCTTTTATGATTTTGCTTTTGAACCTCGCACAGTAGGGAAGGAATGAATAAGAGTCGTAAAAGCAGCTAAATCTGCCCTAGACCGGCACCGACAGAATTTGTCTAATAAACCTACACAGACTCCTTACCACAACTACTTCAAGTGCCCTCAATAACACCGCATTTACAATGGAAATGTGCAAACTTTGAAGAATAAATCTCTTTTCCATTCCCCATAGGAGATTACTCTGCATAGGAACCGCCGGCCAAGTGACTGTCTCCTTCCGAACAGAATCACATAGGAGATATAGACATTTCTTGGAAATAAAAATGTCTTAGCGGTTCTCTTTCCTCTGTTCATCGGCCGCATCTCTTCTCCATGGTCTGCCTCTGACATTGCAGGCATTCACACATTGCGTTTGACATGGATTTCGGAGCAGATACTCCATGCTCTCCATGTATCTCATGCATGATGATGGGGCTTCCACAGTCTGACTGTAAAAAGTGAAAAGAAAAAATCTATGAGGTTTCTGCAAACTTTCCAACTCTCCCGGGATATCTGTGAGGGTGCCGAAAAAAGGGGTGACCTCCATGCGTCCCGCAAGAACTGGCCAATCTCCCAGGCCCGATATTTTATTTTTGAACTTTGTCACATTAGCAGGGATGCCACCACCATCTAATGATGATGAAGTTGTTCTGGTGATGATGTCACCGCCCTCTAATGTTAATGAGATTGCTCTGTTGATGATGTCACCGCCCTCTAATTTTAATGAGATTGCTCTGTTGATGATGTCACCGCCCTCTAATTTTAATGAGATTGCTCTGTTGATGATGTCACCACCCTCTAATGCTAATAAGATTGCTCTGCTGATGTCACCATCCTGTAATAATGATGAATTTCCTCTGCTTATCATCACATATCACAGCCATTAATTGATGACATTGCTGCGCTTCTAATGTCACCACTTTAATGATGAGATGGCTCTGCTGACGATGTCCTAGTTCATACAGTAAAGCTTACAAGTGATCCACATAAAAATAGAACGGGCCGACCATTCTCAAAGGTGCAACTCAAAGGAAGGTGCTAGGGTTACAACTGAGTTAAGGTATGGGTGTACATTTCTTCACACCTGTTATTACTTCTCCATTTCTCGTATGTGGATATGGAGGACTGCACTGGTTCTCCCGAAATGCACTGTAGTACATTGAAATCACCTGAGGGGTTAACTACGCAGGTGCGAACATCTACCTAAATCCCCAGTCTCCTGGATTAAACTGGTTAAATGTCATTCAGGACATGTGAATTTGCGAAATTGACATGAAGCTCTTGCGACCATGATCTGCAAAGTGGTAATAATACCTCCCACCCTGATTCCATAATCTCTTCCTTCTCGACTCTGTCTCCTGCTGGCTGGTCCTGCTGCTTTCTTACATTGCTTGTGTAGTTTAAATCACCTGAAATGGAAAGCAGCAGCGCTCATCTCTGATGTTATCTGGATTCAACCCTGTATTATGCATGAGTTTATGAAAGGTATCTTACTAGGCTTACTGTTAAGAAGACACTATTAAAACATGGAGACCTGCTGCGGAGCAAGACCTTACCTCTAAGAATACGCATCCCAATGGCATACATCATCATTTTTTACAGTAACTCTCTGCAATGGCGCAAGAATGGATGTAGTTTGCAAAAAAATACGGTAACTGGTACAGAAAGTCTGAAGATATGTCTTATTGGGCACCAAGAAGACATGGAGATGTCTAAGGAAGCCCACCAAAATGTATGAAGAACCTAAAGCTCTATTCATGAGATCTATGTTGATGACTAGTCTCTGAGCCGTCGTACACCTTGGTTTCTCCATTTTCATAACCCTTCACTACAGGTGACCTATAGTCGTTTTTATGTCTTGGTGACCGTAGGGATGCTATGTGAACACCATGAAATACTGCATGTCCCCTTTAGCAACCAGAAACATATATATCCAGGTAATTTCTCCTGCCAATGATGGGACAGATGATCGGAAGCTCCAGAATGAAGCTGATCCAATGAGACTCGGAGTGGTGGTCATCTCTTGGCCAGGACGACAGTGGTTACAAAGATGGCCTCCAACGGTGGAGGACCTGTCCTGCATCACACAGGCAACCTACTGATTGGAGTGGACATTGTGTCATATTTAATTTCACCTGCGGTGGCACTGCAGAGGAAGTGAGCACAGTGCAGATTTCAGCTCTGATCCTAACGAGGGCAACACTTCATGAGACATGGGGAATTTCCTATGTGGACATGTTTAGGTGTCTTCTCAGGTACCAAATATATTACATGACATAGAATAATTTTTCTCATTCTGATAAAGTCTTAGCATTGACTATGGGGACACCTCCGTCCTGAAGATCTCCAAATGTTGTAAATCTCTAAATATTAGTAACCGCTCGGTCTGATTATTGAGAGTGGGACTCTGGGAGCTGCACACGTTGCTTATCCTTCCTTCTATAATTTAGTTTTATGTGATTCTTCGGTAATTTTATTTTTCTACAATCCAGAAGATTTTAATAAACTCATAAGTCTCCAGTGTTCTCTGCCACTTTAATGGTCCGGTCCACTGGCCCTAATGAATATGGCTGAGCGGAAAGTACTCGTTGTGTACCGGCGGGGGGAGGGGTGATAGAAATATTCATGAAATATTCTTCTCTATTAAGCGGGGCTACTTCAGATGCTGTTGTGTGGCTCTAAGCTCCTTTCCTTACTCTGTGTTTACACGTGATAGCTGCTCGTCCCAGGGGCCTCGTGTTCCCAGATGACATATAGGCAAGCCCATCCATGTCCCCTACTCTCAGCACTAAAGCTTGGCGGGCCTAACACTTCCTACGTTCCCTCTCTTCTCCACGCTAGAAAATTATTTCATTAAAAATGTATGGATTAATGCAAGCTGTGGCTAATGTCCCAGATGCTGCCTGGAATTGCTGAGCAATAACGCCCCAGACTCTAGCTGCAAGAAAAGAGCCTGACGTTAACTGTGCACGTGGGAGCCATTCAGCTCCTCGCTAAGGCAGGTTCAATTACTACTTAAATCATCCCTTCTTTCTGCAAAGCCCAGAGGAGCCCGGGCCTGAGGACGACTTTTGTACCAGGAAGTGCATTATACAAGTCTCTCGCCCTCCTGGTCTCGCCATTAAGAAGTTCCTTGATTTTTGTTTTCGAAGATCTGAATGGAGAGCTTAAAAAGGCTCCTCCACCTTGAAGACAAAGTAGGGTTGTCTACTAGGTATGAACTGTGTGGTCTTCATACCTGGTGCACACTATTCCTCCTCTGGTGCTCTGTTTGGCTTTCTTATTGGGTCTGTCCAAAGATTACCACTGATTGAGACATTCACAAGGCAATGCCGAGCGCTCGGCCATGAAAGAGTGCGCCCAAGGCTAATCTGTTTTCACAAATCCCTTATAGACTTGAACCAATTAAGGGGTCCATAAAATTGGCCCATGAAATGTTCTATAGGACCTGTTGGCAGTTCCAATTGGTCAGCCAAAAAGAGGTGAGTATAAATGTTTACCACAATGTCTGTTGCGTGGCCATTTTAGTTTGTCCAAGTCAAATTGCCATTTTTTTTTTTTTTTATCATTAAAAAGCCAACAATTTGGCACATTTAGGTTGAAACCACTTTGTAACCAATCTTTAATGAACTGTATACAGCGATCCTGAGCTCCCCCTAGTGGTGGCTGCAGGCTGCCGGAATGCTATGCTCATCGATGGACATTTTCTTTGACCATTTGCTATAGGACCACGGTTCGTTGCATTACAGAACAGCTCAGCAAGCCATCTCCTAATAGATGTAGCCTCACCAAAGTAACCACACCGGCCTCCTCTAGGGCCCCGCAGACGCTTTATCTTCCAGCCCCCTTATTTATTGTGTTTTTTGGATAATAGAGGGAAAAAAACAATTTTTTTACCTCCATCTCTCTTTCCCTTGTGTAAATGCTGCAGTGTTTCTTTGATCCGCCTTCCCAGGAATTTAGCCAGAAAATAAAAGATGAAGCAGCAAAGCATCCATCATCAGGCGATCCGTCGGCGGGCTTTTGGCAGTCCGCCTTTTAACAATAATCAAACTAACCCAGTGTCCGGCCAGCCAACGCTTTGCAGAGTAATAAAAGCTGAGTTATTTTTATAAATAATTTTTTTTGTGTTTATTTTAGTAAACCAATTTATGTGCCCCCCAATTCCCAAATTGCTGCATTAAATAGACCCCTAATATATTATCACTGCATATGTGGACTCCAGAAATCCAGATACATAGAGATATAGCACTGACACGAGGTTATTAGTCCGCTGTGTTTGCACATGATCATCTACGATGTAGTTTCGATATTGTTTGTGGTTCCTTTTTTCCTGATACATAAGAAAAGGCCAAGGAAAAGAAATCCAGGATCCCCTGTATTGGAAATTGGTGGGTGGTCCATCAGTTGAACCCCTCTGATCACCTATCTATTGGGTAGACTGGGAGCCACCACTAAAACAAGTCACTTTCCGAAAACTTCCCCTCTAGATCTTCCACCATCATTGGAAATTGGAAGTGTTTAGGAATTGCAGCATCTCAGCCACGAAGTTCAGGCAGTCCACGTAAAGTGAGAGCGGTGGAGCCAATAAGTCATGCAAAGTCTAGTGCAGAAGAGTCCAAACCTCTTCACCATATTTGTACCCCGAGAGCTTCATGGCTTAGGTTTCCATCGCCAAGAAGAAGAAACGTGTTCTGTGGCGGGTCACACTTCTCTACCTGGTAGTCTGATGGACCAATCTGGTATGGTGAATGCCAGGAGAACGTTACCTGTCAGACTACATAGTGCCAGCTGTAAAGTTTGGTGGAGGAGGGCTATTGCTATGAGAAGAGTGTTCGGGGTTGGCCTAGGTCCCTTTGTTCTAGTGATGGGAAATCTTACTGCTATAGCAGACCAAGGTATTTTGGACACGTCTATTTTTCCAAAATTGGGTTAAAAATATAAAAAGGACTTGCGCCCGTAAGTTGAAAAAAGATGATCTATCAGTTGCAGCTCCTCCCGGGCACCATCCAGAGGGTGGTGAACAAAGATAGAATACAAATTGGGTAAAAACTGGGAGTAGAGAGAGCACTACTGAGTGAAGAGTGAGTCCAAGGGTTAATTGGTAACATTGCTTTATTGGTTCCAGTGACAGAAGATGAAATGATAGGCTACGCGTTTCAACGCTGGTCAAGTGTCTTCTTCAGGCCATTGTGTATTCCACTGTCAGAGCGTGGGAACCTATCATTTTATCTTCTGTCATTGGAACCAATAAAGTGACATTACCAATTAATCCTTGGAATCACTCTTCACTCAGTATCGCTCCCTCTACTCCGTTTTTTTTTTTTACCCAATTTGTTTTCCAAAATTTGTAAAGGCCCTTTTCTGTTCCAGGTCCAAGACATAGTTGGGGTGGTTTGGTGTAGCATACCTTGACTAGCGGCACACAGCCTTGGTTTTAACCCCATTCATTGCCCTTAGGTTAAACTAGCATGGACATTGTTAGCTAAGCCTTCTTGTTCAACATCAGTGTCTGACCTAACAGGTGGTCTTGTGGACGAATGGGCAAACGTTTCCAAACACCCCTCCAATCTATGATTGTGTCCCAAATCTTTTGTCTATGTAGTGTACATCATGAGCCGCAGGTGATACGTCAGAAGGGCGTTGAAGTCCTCAATCGTGAGGCGCTTATTTCACTCTTTCATTGCTGGACCCGTGCACAGAACATTTGCATGCATAGTCCGCGTCGGTCTTCGGGCTGTAGAGGGCCTCAGGAAACGCGTCTCTTGATCTCACCTGGAAATCCTCCTCCTAATTGTGCGGCTCACATCTTTGAGGAGAGGGATAAAACAGAAAGCTCTTTCTTCTGCAGAGTGCCCGTGGCTTCTGTGATCTTTTGTGACGGGATTGGCACTTTTAAGACTATAATTGGTACCTCATGCAAGAAAAAAAAAAAAAACAGCTGACCACCATTGTTTGCCTCTCCTGCGTTCTTGTAAGACAAGGCTTGTGTGTAATTCCAGCTCTGGGGATGTGAGGGCTGATGTGAGGACTGGCTCTCTGACAGGTACAGATGTATGTGATTGTGCTCTGCATGTTGACAGAAGCAATTACGTTCCTTAGAAGTATAAAGAGAGCCGTCTATTGCTAAAACACATTCACACGTGTCGTTCCTTCTTGTTTTATTTCTCATCATCCTTTTACTCTCCACCGCATGAGACAACGGGGAATGAAAGCACGACTTAACTCTACTGCTGCCTGCTTCTCAGACGTAGCCTAAAAGTGTTAGTCGCTACCCTCGTTCTGTAGTGACGAGCCACGTCGCTTTGTAGACCTATCGGGTTCTTCCAAGTCCTGGATGAAGGTTGAGATGTTAGGAAGTTCAGTAGGGAGTCTACCGGACCATCCATAATATAAGAAAGTAACGAAAAACAAGAACTCAAGCAGTAAACTTTTTTTTATTGGATAGATCTTTTTTGGGTGTAGATCAAATAGGTTGCCATATTGGTGACCACAACCATGGCTGCCATTAGTGCCTGGCAGTAGAGAAGATCTTCTTCTCATCTTCTTCTCATTCAAGGGGTTATCTTGGACTTTTCTTATGCTTCCTTGCTATTCTATATTCTACGAACCTAAGGTTTCCGGACTGGTTCTGACTCGTCATGTGATCAGAACTAGACACCCCGAACCCATCAATTCATTTCCTTCCTCTTCTTTTTGCTCAGTGTATTACTTGTACTGTAGGTTTGACTTCACTATCTGGGCTGTACAGATAATACATACTGAGCATGGGTAAGAGGAAGGAGATGGATCAACCCCCATTCTGGTTCCGATCACATGATCCTGAGTTAGCACCAGTCCAGAATCCCAAGGTTCAGGTGACATAGAACTTAGCCAGGAAATAAGTGTCAACAATTATGGCAACAATGTCTTGACTAAATCACCACCACATCGCCCAAGCCGAAAGTGAATGAACCAGGACTAGACAATAGACTGACACTTGCTCTTTCTGTAGCTTTCTCTTTGCAACAGTCATGTCCCTTTTATCACAGACAGGTTTGCAATAGAAGCTAACACCCCATAGCCATCATTACATCACTGCTGACAATAGATGATGCCACAGCTTATCTCTTCCCTCTCCCTGCTCTGGACATGCCATACTCCCCCATAGACCTCAATGAGTCTGCTTCAGATTGTTTCTTCCTATGGCCATGACTATGCTGTAAAGCAGATCACTAAATGCTGTTAACAGAGCAGAGGAGAAGCTCAAGCAACATGGCGCTCTCATAATCATGTTCAGAAAAAAGGATTAAAAAAAATCTACAATCTGAAAATAAAACAGATTAGGAAAAAAGTGATAGAATTCTCTATCTGGTCTCAATAAATACATTTTAGAACTTGGTGATACATTCCCTTTAAGTCAGAAGCAAATCATTAATTTCTGAGACTATGAGAGTCCAGATACAGGACGCGCCGTAGTAGTTGTGCGATTGAAATTTACAAAAGCTTGCATGTGGCGGGAGCTCTTTGCCCTCCTTTCATCATGAGTTTTTCGGCCTCTTCGTCCTGTCCCCACTTTTGTAAAACATCAATAGATATCAAAGAATAAATGAGTGAAATTGCAGCAGTAATAGCCAAGGGTGACATAACCGGCGCTCCTCGCCTATCAGTGCAATCATGTGCAGGGAGACAAGGCTGCCCCGCCACCGCCGCTATCACATTCATTAACATCTTGTTGTAAATCCATTTTCTTCCCCTATTAAAGCTGCTCAATGGAGAAAAGCAGCCAGTCCTTCTCCACCCATATTGTATGCAAAACCTTCAAAGACTATAGCGTGAGAGGAGACTATACAGTAACGTCTCAATGTATCAAGGCGGAGAGAATAACCTGCAATATACTAAGCATGGGCATCACAGGGTTGCAGTATACTGCACCTGGACACCACAGAGTTACAGTATACTGCACCTGAACATCACAGGGTTACAATATACTTAGTGTTGATATCACAGGGTTATAGTATACTGAGCCTGGACATCACAGGTTTACAATATACTGAGCCTTGACATCACTGGGTTACAGTATACTGAGCCTGGACATCACAGAGTTACAATATACTGAGCCTGGACATCACTGGGTTACAGTATACTGAGCCTAGACATCACTGGATTACAGTATACTGAGCCTGGACATCACAGGGTTACAGTATACTGAGCCTGGACATCACAGGGTTACAGTATACTGAGCCTGGACATCACAGGGTTACAGTATACTGAGCCTGGACTTCATAGGGTTACAATATACTGAGCCTGGACATCACAAGGTTACAGTATACTGAGCCTGGACTTCATAGGGTTACAATATACTGAGCCTGGACATCACAAGGTTACCGTATACTGAGCCTGGACACCACAGGGTTAAAATACAATGTATCCTGCTCCAGCTTGTTGTGTATCCTGCTTCAGACAGTTGTGTATCCTGCTCCAGCCAGTTGGATCACAGCCAGACATGGGACAGTAAGTTGGGAGACATTTTTGGGCACCGAGATTAGTTGTTCTAATTGTAATAAAAAGTAAAAAAGAGCCCAAGTCCAGGAGATGAAGAGAGGAAAGCTATATATGTGTGAGATATATTTATATATTTATTTATTTTTGTGTATGTTAGTTATTTTATGCCCTTTGCCCCATGTGTATATTTGGAAAATTTTAAGATCCCTTATACTCCTCCCTTGCGCTAAGTTCCCTCCTGGGTTTGTCTCAAAACTCGCAGCAAAATCTGCAACGAACATTTGGCCTTAGAATGTTATTTACTGCCTTTCTGTTTTACTTTGCAAGCCCCGAGATCACTTTATTGATAGATAAATTCGGGGTCCATAACCCTAAAGACGAGGTTTACATTCTCAGAAGCCGAGGCAAGGAGCTGTTAACTGCGCGGCGTGATATATAACATTCCGCAGAACAGCCTCAGCCCCTTACATGTGGTGTGAAATACTCGCATGTCACATCCGGAGACTTTACTGGCTGTTTACAAGAGTTATGACTGACACATCCTAAGTGGTAAAATTGAGAAATGTTTTCTGAAGGTTAGACCCTGCTGATTCCAAACAGCCTAATGTTTTCTCTCAATGTGTGGAAAGTCTTAGTCATATTGCCTATAATGTTCCACTTCATGACTTGACCTCATCCTTTTCTCCTCCTTGAATAATGCATTATATATATATCTGATATGTCCATTGCTGCGTTCGTGGAAATTTTTCTCTTACAAGAGTCAGGTTCTGGGCTCTTCCATCTGCTGTCTGTAGAAAACATCATGTGATGCTCAGAGATATTTGGTATGAAGGAGATTAAGGCTTCTGATCAGTGGGGGTGCTTAGTGTTGTCCCCCACACCACCGGGGGAGTGAAGGGTAAATGAACAATTCAGTTGGGTGCAGATGAGTTCTTCCATTTCTAACATCATGGTGTGTTGGGTAGGCTAAGACAAGGCAGAAGAATATGTTTGGGAGGAGAGGGAAACACCTGCCCTGCAGGCATACCAACAAAGAGAAGGAAGCTACATAGTGCAAGTTACTTCCAAGTTTCTGAAGACTTTTAAGATTTATTTTTAGAAGAAGTGGGTGGGATTCCTCCAATATTACAAAACCTGAAGCCATGGCCATGAAATGATGGCATCCTCTAAGGTTGCCTGTGTAGAGACATATGCCACTTGCTAACCATGCTGAGATGGTTGAAAATAGTAGTCATATTCTAGTGCCCGTGGCATGGGTATTTTTAGGGAAGAGGTATTTGGCCTTTATACAGTATGGGAGCCAATAAAGGGGGCATCATACCTGTGGACACTAGTAAAGGGAGCTTTATGTAGTGTGGGGTCAATGAATTGATGTTAAACCATGTGGGTGCCAGTAAAGGGAGCATTATACCGTGTGGGGGCAGGTAGGGATGTGGTGTTCATCCTTGTGGGTCCGTTTTGTGGATTGTATCTTGTTGGAATGGCTGTTGTCCCTGTAGGGATGTGGTCTTGGGATGTAGAGATGAGTGAGTAGTACTTGATCGAGTTGGTGTTCGATCGAATACTACAGTATTCAAAATACTCGTACTCGATCAAGTACCACTCGTTATTTGAATGGAAAAGTTTGATGCAGAACCAGCATTGATTGGCCGAATGCTATACAGTCGGGCCAATCAACGCTGGTTCTTCTCCTACCTTTAGAAGTCTTCTCCCTGTGCAGCGTCCCCGCGGCGTCTTCCGGCTCTGAATTCACTCTGCCAGGCATCAGGCCTGGGCAGAGCCGACTGCACATGTCCGCTTGTAGTGCGAACATGCGCAGTCGGCTCTGCCCAGGCCCGATGCCTGGCAGAGTGAATGAAGAGCTGGAAGATGCCGTGGGGACGCTGCAAGGAGAAGACTGCTCGGAGGATCCAGCCCGACCCTCACTCGTGGACTTGGTAAGTATAATTTGATCGAGCGTTTCCTACCCCTGAAACGAGCATTTTCCCCCCATAGACTATAATGGGGTTCGATATTCGTTTCGAGTAGTCGAATATTGAGGGGCTACTCGAAACAAATATCGAACCTCGAACATTTTACTGTTCGCTCATTTCTAGTCATATGTTATTGGAGTGGCCGGTTTCCCCCTAGGGATGCAGTCTTCATATCTGTGTGGCTGTTTTATGGATCATGTCTTCTTGGGGTGGCCGTTATCTTCCTAGGGAAGTGGTCTTTAATCCTTGTAGGTCCTTGTAGGTCATGTGTTGTTGGGGTGGCTGTTGTCTGCGTAGGGATGCAGTCTTTATCGTTGTAAGTCTGTTTTGTGGGTCGTATGTTGTTGGGATGGGCGTCTATTGTCCCCATAGGGAAGTGGTCTTTAATCCTTGTAGGTCCTTGTAGGTCATGTCTTGTTGGGGTGGCTGTTGTCCGCATAGGGATGCGGTCTTCATCCTTGTAGGTCTGTTTTGTAGGTCATATGTTATTGGGGTGGCTGTTGTCCCCCTAGGGATGCCATCTTCATTCTGAGCTCCTCTTGAAAGGCTTCCTTTGTGATTTATCCTCAATACCACAGACTTTTTATTCTTATTTCTTCTTCTTTTATTATAAGACCTTGTTTCTAAATGTTAAAAGTCACCCGTGTGCCGCTGCGCAGTGATGCGAAAAGACGAGAGGCAAATTGGGGGGGAGCGCTTTAAGCCGTGTAAGGTACAGCACATGTAAACAGCTGTCATATTCAATCTACTGGGCCACATCCACATGGAACATCTTTGTTTTTCCCACCGATGATGACAGCTGAATAGTAAAGTCTGCTCGCAACGTGGGGGCGGAAAGTTTACTCTCTCAGGGAAAAATGTGATATATTTCTGGAAGACATTTAATCTGTTGAATGTAGAACATTACTGGGGGGGTAGGGAGGAGAGCGAGCTGCCGGGAGAGCGCTGTAATACCCTACTGAAGGGTTAATATAAGGGCTCGGTAACCATGAGACGGATATGTGATGATGCCCGGGAAGCGTTACAGATTTAGATGAGATTAGACATTTATATTCTGCTGTTTGGCTCGCATGGTGTTTGTGTTCACGGCTAGAAGTGTCAATTACCAGCTACTGTAGCCACATACGTTGTCTGGGCCATCTTATACCTCCGATGGTTCCATATGATGAAGGACTTCTTCCTCCATTAGCGTACACAACCTGCAGAGTCTCCCTGACTCACAACCTACCTGCATGTGCCAGAACAGAACGTCACTCCCAATCGCCGCCATGTAATACAACATTTCCCCCGCAGCAGCATCCAATGACTGCGGCTTCTCCTGGCAAAGTCAGATGTTCAATGGATTTTGGGCCAGCTAATAGCACGATCTTAAAGGGATCATTTTTGACTGCGGAGACATGTGGTGTCTGCTGTGGGATATCCTAGGACTGCAGAGGTTGTTCTCACAGTGCTGATGGGATTTGTTGTGACCCTGGCCTTAAAGTGGACTTCCAATTATTGCACCACTTTACATAAATTAATAGTACAGGTGAATATAAGAAACTTTATAATATATCTTAAGAAAATCTGCCTCCATCTTACATTCACTCTTTCTGTTTGTTTACATGGAGTCTGAATCCCTATCTAGCCTACACACAGAAGTCTATGGAGGAAGTTGGGGCTGGTAACTGTTTTATTGCCTCATTCTGTACGGTGGTAAAATCTTAAAGCTATAGCAGGCTTAGAAGGTTTCTCCCCCCCCCCTCCCCTCTCCATAGACTTCTATGTAAAAAGTAACTCGGCCTGATAAGTGGAGAAGGAAACCTATTTCTTTGAATAAGATGTATTACAAAGTTGCTTATATTCAGCTCTACAATACATTTATAATTGGAAGGGGTTTCTTAGATGGGGGGGGAGCGCTTTAAGCTGTGTACGGTACAGGTGGTCGGAGGTCTGACTCCAAGTCCTACTACTATATGAGAAGTGGCGCTCACTGGAGCCCCCAGACCACTCTACATCTCTGCCTGGTACTGCAGGGAATGGGGCTTAGCACTCCAGTAAGCACCATGGCTACTTGTTTCTGCTGATGGTTGTGGGACCATGAGGTCTGTTTGGGTTCTTGCGGGTATCTATGGGAGGACTCTGTGTATATCTGTTGCTTTTGTACAACACTGGAGGGTTAAAGGTCACAGTAATAAGTCACGATAGTATTATCATCCACCCACACGGCTGCACTTGGCGCGCTTAGACGCGCGGTGGTGTTCGGAGACGTATTTTGCCTTTGTTTATAGTTCTAGGTGAACAGATTGCGGAGATTCCCAGTTGGGGCTTTATATAGTACAATACTCGGTGGACATTGTTAGTGGTTACATAATTGCTCATTTAGTAACAGTTTACGTGTTCGCTGTAGGTTCCTATTAGCCAGATACATGTCAGGTATACAGCTGGGCGCATGATCGGTATATACTGTGTATCCTTCATAAAGAACTTAATATTAAGTCATCTGGAAAGTTTCCGTTCCAATAAGTTGGGGCAAGTATTCCCTGCAAAATTGATAGGCCGTTGGGATGGAATTTGTAGCCGGCAGTATAATGGTATTAGCTGGATGAGCACGATATTTATTAGTCTAATGACTGAGAAGCCCTAGTAGCAATTTCAATAAAAAAAGCCTATTAAGCCGACTATTTTATCTACAGACGGAGGATTGTCCATAGGCGATGTCTACTGTTACAGCTCGTAAGGGAAAATTAGGCAAGTACCTTTATGTGCTGCTATCAGAATGGCCACGTACAGATGTGTTATGTCAGGGACAATAAAGTTATGTGATTGCTAGAATATGATGTCGTGATGACATCACATAACAGACATTTTTTTTATTTTTTTTAAATTAATTTTATGCCAGTAGAGGTAAAAACATTATCTAAGAGGCAGAAAATATTTACTGAGCCCCATGTGCTAAATATGTCACAGTACAGAGATAATACACACAGTGATGTCACAGTACAGAGATAATACACACAGTGATGTCACAGTACAGGGATAATACACACAGTGATGTCACAGTACAGGGATAATACACACAGTGATGTCACAGTACAGGGATAATACACACAGTGATGTCACAGTACAGGATAATACACACAGTGATGTCACAGTACAGAGATAATACACACAGTGATGTCACAGTACAGAGATAATACACACAGTGATGTCACAGTACAGGGATAATACACACAGTGATGTCACAGTACAGAGATAATACACACAGTGATGTCACAGTACAGAGATAATACACACAGTGATGTCACAGTACAGAGATAATACACACAGTGATGTCACAGTACAGAGATAATACACACAGTGATGTCACAGTACAGGATAATACACACAGTGATGTCACAGTACAGGGATAATACACACAGTGATGTCACAGTACAGGGATAATACACACAGTGATGTCACAGTACAGAGATAATACACACAGTGATGTCACAGTACAGAGATAATACACACAGTGATGTCACAGTACAGGATAATACACACAGTGATGTCACAGTACAGGATAATACACAGAGTGATGTCACAGTACAGGATAATACACACAGTGATGTCACAGTACAGGAATAATACACACAGTGATGTCACAGTACAGAGATAATACACAGAGTGATGTCACAGTACAGGGATAATACACACAGTGATGTCACAGTACAGGATAATACACACAGTGATGTCACAGTACAGAGATAATACACACAGTGATGTCACAGTACAGAGATAATACACACAGTGATGTCACAGTACAGGATAATACACACAGTGATGTCACAGTACAGAGATAATACACACAGTGATGTCACAGTACAGGGATAATACACAGTGATGTCACAGTACAGAGATAATACACACAGTGATGTCACAGTACAGAGATAATACACACAGTGATGTCACAGTACAGGGATAATACACACAGTGATGTCACAGTACAGAGATAATACACACAGTGATGTCACAGTACAGAGATAATACACACAGTGATGTCACAGTACAGGATAATACACACAGTGATGTCACAGTACAGGATAATACACAGAGTGATGTCACAGTACAGGATAATACACACAGTGATGTCACAGTACAGGAATAATACACACAGTGATGTCACAGTACAGAGATAATACACAGAGTGATGTCACAGTACAGGGATAATACACACAGTGATGTCACAGTACAGGATAATACACACAGTGATGTCACAGTACAGAGATAATACACACAGTGATGTCACAGTACAGAGATAATACACACAGTGATGTCACAGTACAGGATAATACACACAGTGATGTCACAGTACAGATAATACACACAGTGATGTCACAGTACAGGATAATACACACAGTGATGTCACAGTACAGGATAATACACACAGTGATGTCACAGTACAGAGATAATACACACAGTGATGTCACAGTACAGGATAATACACACAGTGATGTCACAGTACAGGATAATACACACAGTGATGTCACAGTACAGGGATAATACACACAGTGATGTCACAGTACAGGATAATACACACAGTGATGTCACAGTACAGAGATAATACACACAGTGATGTCACAGTACAGAGATAATACACACAGTGATGTCACAGTACAGAGATAATACACACAGTGATGTCACAGTACAGAGATAATACACACAGTGATGTCACAGTACAGGGATAATACACACAGTGATGTCACAGTACAGGATAATACACACAGTGATGTCACAGTACAGGGATAATACACACAGTGATGTCACAGTACAGGATAATACACACAGTGATGTCACAGTACAGGATAATACACACAGTGATGTCACAGTACAGGATAATACACACAGTGATGTCACAGTACAGGATAATACACACAGTGATGTCACAGTACAGGATAATACACACAGTGATGTCACAGTAATTCTTTTAAGAGACTATTGGCTAACAGACTCGAAACGCTTGTGTATCCAAATGTGGCATAATATGGAAGGTGATGCAAAGTTAAGTTAAAAAATGTAATATTGTTACAACTACAAGTCTTCCTATTGGATGGGTTTTCTGTAACTTATTGATCGAGATTTGTGCTATATATCTACAGTATATACATAATAATTAGAGATGAGCGAGTACTGTTCAGATCAGCCGATCCGAACAGCACGCTCGCATAGAAATGAATGGACGTAGCCGGCACACTGGGGGTTAAGCGGCCGGCCGCCGTCAAAGCGGAAGTACCAGGTGCATCCATTCATTTCTATGGAGCGTGCTGTTTGGATCGGCTGATCCGAACAGTACTCGCTCATCTCTAATAATAATTGATCTGAGCCTGTTGACACTCGGCGGTCCGCTCTGGGCTCCCCTCCTGGCACACGCACACAACCCTCACACCGTCTGCTGAATCCTGGAGCAACTTCCAAGAGTTCCTAAACGGAGTTACCTTACAGGGAGGAACCTGACAGCGCGCCCGAGTCCCCCAAACCATAAGGACATCCACAGATTGTTGGAGCTCCCTCCGTCTCCAAGGGACTTAAATTTTAATCATTGAATTAATTTTACAGGAACCAGAGTAGATTTTTTTCCTGCCAGCTGGCATTAATAATGGATGTCGTGAATAATAACATTACAGGAAGAAGGGGAAGGTTAGCAAATGTTTTTTGGACACACTTTTAGAAAGATTGAGAAATGTTGTCACTCCGGCTAAAATTAAATATTTCACATTTTATAGAAATGCTGTCACAGTTTAAGGCGGATGTTTCCAGATAAATAATTTACCGGGTACAGAGATGAACGTCCAAACTGGGGAGGGGGCTTCTTACACTAAGTAAACCTAAATATTTCAGCACTTGGAAAAAACGGGAAAGTGGAAAGGAATACGCCGAATCGGTGCCACCACTTTGTACTCTGCTGAGATGACTGTACCGGATGGAATACACTTGTCTTAAAGGGGATGTCTAGTTCTGAAAGCCCAAATCCGGTCCCCTATGGTTAGGGACGGCTGGGACGGGTCCACTGCAGAGTGTCTGTAATGGACGACTTGCAGCAGACCTATACGCAACAAAAATGGCATACATTGCCTTGTTTTCAGGCCGCTGATCCCACGTTCTGACTTTGCATTGCAAATATTGAAACCCAGCCAGACCCGCAGCAAAAATTGGCATGTTGCAGGTTCCAGAAAAGACTTGTGGGCTTTAGACCCTTCCCCAGCACACTTGACGTCACTAACTTGCTCCTTCCTTCTGCAATACTTGACCTCCCATGGATTTCCAGGTGTCAGTTTTTAGCTCAAGGGCCAGATTTCCCTGAAGTTGTAATCTGTGCAGGGTCTTGCCGGGCAGCCTGTTCTATGACTATAAAACTTTCATACTTGGTTTCCTATCCGTTTTTCTGCTTCAGATAATCACATTATGGCTGCAGCATATTTTGCATTTCTCTCTGGGCATATACAATACCCAGCAGTCTGCTCCCTTCCTCCATCCATTATTGCTACAGATGGTTTCTGTACAGGCATTTCTGCCAGGAGTAACTGTAATGTAGCAGATAGCTAAGGAAAGTCCAAGTGACCGTAATATAGGAGATCCAGGGACACCTGCAAATCCAGGTGATAATGCAGCAAAAAAGACAGAAATAGAGATCCGAGCACAGGAAAGCTGCAACAACACAAGCAGCTAGTCAGAAGTCCATAGAAGTATTGGGACTCTGCTTATACTGACTGTGAGACGTTGCGGGCTCTTCTCTGTGGTGTGCGAGCTGTGTGTAACCCTGCAGAGTCTGTGGAGAGACTGAACCAGAAACATTACCAGACGTTCAGCCACATTAATGTGTTGCGAAATGTAATGAGAAGTAGACGGCCGCTTTACTGCGCAGTACGGCCCCATGCATCGTTGTATTCCATATATATAGTCTGCCATTTTGGATAGTATATGGACCTGCTCATTTCTATGGCCCCATACACACGTCTGTGGTTTTTCTGATCAGTATTTACGGACATCACGATCTAACATAGCACAAAAGACGTAACATTCCGGCTACTTTATGCGAATGACCCTTCTGAATATCATTGTGACCGTCCATTAATAACACTTTACAGTTTGTACTCTGCGCTCCCCTCTGTCATGGCCGCGTACCGTTATAGTCCAGCACATTACCCTCTAAATAACGTATAGGATTGCCCGATCCATCCTGCCCTGTTTACTCCTTCATTACAAATGTTGGCGATCATTGCTGAGGATATAGATGTAGCAGAGCCAAGTATGTCACTTGTTCCAACCCCTTATAGCAGTAAGAATACTTTATCCGCGGCTTGACATAAGACTGCACATATTACTGCTGAGCACAAAGAACGCAATTCCAGGGATTCCAATAACCGACTCGGCTCTGCTACATCTGTAGATATGAAGGACCATTATAGATGTTGGCAGTGAACGTTCTCATTGCCTCTGCTGTGCCGTGCGAGTCCTGCATTCCCATCCTCTAGTGCCGCTCTGTTATTCTGGGTCAATTTAATTTTCCCGTGTCCCCCCCACTCCTATCCACAAGCTGTTTCCCCCCCCCCTCTCCGATTAATACAGTATATGCCGGCGCGGAGTGACTCTGACTACGCATTACTACAGTTTGATTGCTGGAGGAATGTACCATGAAGATAAGACTAATAAAATTGAAGACCCGAGGATACTACAAACCTCTTAATAGAAAGCGCGACTGTAAGCCGGAATAAGCCTCGACTTGTCCGCATTTATCCTATTGGTAAACACAGTCCCTGACTGAGGGCTCCGCACAAAAGTTCTCTACGTGTCTAAGCCATTCACCCCGCACAGACATGATGCCGCTCGGCCAGGCCGCTCGCCCCGCCGCAATTACTACTTGGAAGATCACAGCAAAATGAAAGGGAAAGAAACGGAGATGAGTCTCGACCTCCTTTATGCGGCACTTACACCCTGGCCAACCCCTTAACTAGATACAGAGTCCTCCAGAAATGGGAAGAATTAGTGACCCCGGAGAGATCCCTGAATGTGACTTAATTATGTATGCAAATGAATTCATCACAAGCCCCACCCATTTGTATAGGACACACCCATAAGGTGGCATCCCAAGTCCCAAGTGGGTGTCTATGACCTCGATACCATACTCCAAAATTATTAAAGGCCTCTAAGCAAATTCAGACCGGGACCTGATCCTATATACAATATATACCCAGACCAGACCCTCTATACAATATATACCCAGACCAGACCCTCTATACACTATATACCCAGACCAGACCCTCTATACAATATATACCCAGACCAGACCCTCTATACAATATATACCCAGACCAGACCCTCTATACACTATATACCCAGACCAGACCCTCTATACAATATATACCCAGACCAGACCCTCTATACAATATATACCCAGACCAGACCCTCTATACACTATATACCCAGACCAGACCCTCTATACAATATATACCCAGACCAGACCCTCTATACAAATATATACCCAGACCAGACCCTCTATACAAATATATACCCAGACCAGACCCTCTATACAAATATATACCCAGACCAGACCCTCTATACAATATATACCCAGACCAGACCCTCTATACAAATATATACCCAGACCAGACCCTCTATACAAATATATACCCAGACCAGACCCTCTATACAATATATACCCAGACCAGACCCTCTATACAATATATACCCAGACCAGACCCTCTATACAATATACACCCAGACCAGACCCTCTATACAAATATATACCCAGACCAGACCCTCTATACAATATATACCCAGACCAGACCCTCTATACAAATATATACCCAGACCAGACCCTCTATACAATATATACCCAGACCAGACCCTCTATACAAATATATACCCAGACCAGACCCTCTATACAGTATATACCCAGACCAGACCCTCTATACAAATATATACCCAGACCAGACCCTCTATACAATATATACCCAGAACAGACCTTCTATACAATATATACCCAGACCAGACCTTCTATACAATATATACCCAGACCAGACCCTCTATACAAATATATACCCAGACCAGACCCTCTATACAATATATACCCAGACCAGACCCTCTATACAGTATATACCCAGACCAGACCCTCTATACAAATATATACCCAGACCAGACCCTCTATACAATATATACCCAGAACAGACCTTCTATACAATATATACCCAGACCAGACCTTCTATACAATATATACCCAGACCAGACCCTCTATACAAATATATACCCAGACCAGACCCTCTATACAATATATACCCAGACCAGACCCTCTATACACTATATACCCAGACCAGACCCTCTATACAATATATACCCAGACCAGACCCTCTATACAAATATATACCCAGACCAGACCCTCTATACAATATATACCCAGACCAGACCCTCTATACAATATATACCCAGACCAGACCCTCTATACAATATATACCCAGACCCTCTATACAAATATATACCCAGACCAGACCCTCTATACAAATATATACCCAGACCAGACCCTCTATACAAATATATACCCAGACCAGACCCTCTATACAATATATACTCAGACCAGACCCTCTATACAAATATATACCCAGACCAGACCCTCTATACAATATATACACCCAGACCAGACCTTCTATACAATATATACCCAGACCAGAACCTCTATACAAATATATACCCAGACCAGAACCTCTATACAAATATATACCCAGACCAGACCCTCTATACAATATATACCCAGACCAGACCCTCTATACAATATATACCCAGACCAGACCCTCTATACAATATATACCCAGACCAGACCCTCTATACAAATATATACCCAGACCAGACCCTCTATACAATATATACCCATACCAGACCCTCTATACAATATATACCCAGACCAGACCCTCTATACAATATATACCCAGACCAGACCCTCTATACAGTATATACCCAGACCAGACCCTCTATACAAATATATACCCAGACCAGACCCTCTATACAATATATACCCAGAACAGACCTTCTATACAATATATACCCAGACCAGACCTTCTATACAATATATACCCAGACCAGACCCTCTATACAATATATACCCTGACCAGACCTTCTATACAATATATACCCAGACCAGACTCTCTATACAAATATATACCCAGACCTGACCCTCTATACAATATATACCCAGACCAGACCCTCTATACAAATATATACCCAGACCAGACCCTCTATACAATATATACCCAGACCAGACCCTCTATACAAATATATACCCAGACCAGACCCTCTATACAATATATACCCAGACCAGACCCTCTATACAATATATACACCCAGACCAGACCCTCTATACAAATATATACCCAGACCAGACTCTCTAAACAAACACGCTTGTGCCTAAATAAATAGACCCCAGACCAAACCCTCTAAACTAATACAGAGCCCAAATCAGACACCCTAAAAAGATACAGAGCATGACTGTTCCCCCCCCCCCCCCAAAAAAAAAAAAAAATAAAACCGTACCAGACCCCCTACCCCCCCCGCCCCCCCCTCCCCCCACGGGCTCCATTAATAGAAACTCTGACCCCCGACCAGAATCCCTAACAGACTCGAATACACAACCCAGACCTCCGAAATAATCAGTACGGGGACCCTAAATGCAGGAGGCCAAGCCCCCTAGTCAGACCCTCTAAATAAGCAGATCCCTTAAATACATCCCAAATGTTCTAGGCCCCAGATGAGCCCCCTAAACTAATAGTCTCATATGTCTCATTCATTAGATTCCATTTTGTGTGTCCTTCTCCCAGTTTCGGGCACATTTTAACCCATTGTTCATTTCCATTGGTTCATGAATGGAATGGCAGAGCTGCAGTGAGCACTGCCACATGCAGTTATATAGAAGGAGAGTTAACAGAGTGGACTTATATTGTGTTCTGGAATCAGAGGTGGTAGCCATGGGCTACTAGTCGTGGCTACCATCAGCTGTAGCTTTGTCCATCTCGAGCTTCCTGGTTCTTGAATTGAATGGCAGAGATTCAGTGAAGACTGACACAAGCCGATATAGTGCACAGGGGCATGAGATAAAAATCTGCCTACCCATACAGGGACATGAGAAAGCTGGGTGACAACCCCATGGTGACTAGCAAGTCTTCTGCTCATGTAGGACGGCGACTTGCGCGGCTCCTCCGGTCGATGGCCGTTACAATAAATCTTCCTGTAAGGAGTGTGACAGGGCGGTAATGATTCTGCGGTCAGCAGCTGGAAATGCTCTTGTTACTATCGCTTTTCTGTAAATTCTGGCTCAATCTGCGACTCTCTTCCAGTTAGCCCGGGCCGCGGCCATTTCACAGCAAACCTGCCATTCACAAATCACGCGGGGTCACGAACTTGCGCAAGCGGCCATGCCTGTGTGCTCCATCCAATGCACGCCAAGATCCGGAACATTCTAAATATTGCAACATATGAGATGGCCGGAATTCCTGAAAGCAGCGGTCACATATATATATATATATATATATATATATATATATATATATATATATATATATACGGTATACGGAGTCTAAGGGCAATGTAGCAGAGTGGACTGTGTTATCTCAGGGTAATGACCACCTCAGAGCCCCTGTGGGTTATATAGACGGGTACGTGATGCAAGGGGAACAATTGCTATTTTTTGGGGTCTTCACCCATCACTGGGGGAGCGAGTCTATTACCCATCCCTAAATTGCCCAGAGCCAGAAGTAAAATGTCAAATAATGAGCCTGACATTCTGAGAATTGCCCCCGAGGTCAGCCGAGGTCTCCGCCGTATCTGCTCACCGGAGCGGCCCCGGAAGAGGGAAATGGCCTAATTATCCGTAATTTCTTATGTCGCCGCATTGTTCTCTATTTACTTAGGACAATGGAGAAGGAAGAAGAGGTCAGATGAGGAGATACATTAGGCGCTGTCATCTGTGTGTGTAGATGTAGCAGAGCTGAGTTGGTTATCATCATATTGAGACCACTTCTTGCTGTCCCAATGTAGGACCTGATCAGATTGCAGTAATGAGGCCCCGTTTTAGCAGGTCCACGATGCCCAGAAGACTTGATCTCCCGTACCAGGGAACTGAACCTGGGTCACCAGTGTGACATTAAAGGGGTTGTACAGTATGGGAAACCATATACATATATCCTGCTAGTGAATCTAGTACTTGTACATACTACCCACAGTGCAAAACTGTACCCAGTACATGGTGTACCCATGTCACCAGAACCAGCATATCACCCCAGTCCTGCAGATAGATAGGTTACTGTCACCAGAACCAGCATATCACCCCAGCCCTGCAGATAGATAGGTTACTGTCACCAGAACCAGCATATCACCCCAGCCCTGCAGATAGATAGGTTACTGTCACCAGAACCAGCATATCACCCCAGCCCTGCAGATAGATAGGTTACTGTCACCAGAACCAGCATATCACCCCAGTCCTGCAGATAGATAGGTTACTGTCACCAGACCCAGCATATCACCCCAGCCCTGCAGATAGATAGGTTACTGTCACCAGAACCAGCATATCACCCCAGCCCTGCAGATAGATAGGTTACTGTCACCACACCCAGCATATCACCCCAGCCCTGCAGATAGATAGGTTACTGTCACCAGAACCAGCATATCACCCCAGCCCTGCAGATAGATAGGTTACTGTCACCAGAACCAGCATATCACCCCAGCCCTGCAGATAGATAGGTTACTGTCACCACACCCAGCATATCACCCCAGCCCTGCAGATAGATAGGTTACTGTCACCACACCCAGCATATCACCCCAGCCCTGCAGATAGATAGGTTACTGTCACCACACCCAGCATATCACCCCAGCCCTGCAGATAGATAGGTTACTGTCACCAGAACCAGCATATCACCCCAGCCCTGCAGATAGATAGGTTACTGTCACCAGAACCAGCATTTTTTATGGAAATTTGCAGCAGGTTCAATTGCTGTGACTTATAGGATTTTCTTTGCTCATTTAGATTTTATTGAATAGAATTCCAGAATAATAGTGAAGACTGACACACCTGGCTTATTCACCAGACTGTATTTATACGTTGTATGCTTGTCCGTAGTATTATGACAAATAATGGGATGTCCTCAACCTTATGAAGTGGATAAATCATGTTTTAGTTTTCTTCTATAGGTTTGTTGTCCTTTCTGTTGTTCTACAAGGAGATTCCAGACTTGAGCACGTGAAACCTTCTTCGTGCTATTAATCCACAAATCCTCTCTTCATCTGCCGTTTGGCTCTCCGGTGTCAGACCCTGCAAATTGATCGTATGTGAGGGGCAGCGAAATGGCTGCTGGGATGTATGGAATTAAAACGGTATTAATTTGGCGGTGGTGCCCTTGTGCCGTCTCCGCTCTCCTCCCATTGACACTGTCCTGCTGCTTTATAGGTCTCCTGGGCCACCCTGGGCTCCAGATTAACTCGTAACTCACATGTCCTTGACACCCTGACGAGAAATTTACAGGGATACAGTTTTGCTAAGCCCTCCTCCTGTGCAGACCCTTCTGAGGATTAAACCCACTAATCTGTTCCTTCGGTGCAGTATTATTGAGTAGTAAGCCCTGACCACAGCCGTCCATGTTTTTCACTCACGAGAAGGTGTTGGCTTTATTTACTTTGCATTAAATAAAATACAGATGTAGCAGAGCTGACTGTGTTACTTGGTGTTACATGACATTGTGGCTCATCCTACCACTGAAACCACTGCAATGTTTGTGTTTTCGGACAACCTGAAGGAGTCGTTCTCCTCTATTACCTATATGTGATGTATCGACCACCCCCCACCTTATAGGCTGGTCAGTTTACATAAAGTTTGACCAAATGCCTGTTCAACCAGCAGCAATTCCTCCTTGGCCGAGCATGCAAGTGTTCTCGGTGAGTGGAGTAAAACACTGCTAGACGCTCTGAACTTCCTTGACCTCAAGTGGATCAGGCCTGTTGCAATTCAGCATGTCCAGCCTTTCTTTCCACCAACACGTGCCTTTGTGTGAGAGACAGGGCATCCCCATATATGTTAGATGGGTGACCAATCCCACTGAAATTGGTAAATTTGAACATTCATTTTAAGGGGCTCTTCAGGGAGTCTCTTCTTTTTTAACATACTTGCTGCAGAGGTGTTTAGATTTGTTCTGGCTGGTTATGACCCCCGGTCACGTAGTGGTAACCAGGAGCCAGCTCCCAGGTCAGGGCACCCCTTTCCTCTCCTCCCATTTACCCCACTAGTTACCCTGGGCTGTCGGCAGTGACTTTATCCAGCCCCCATAGTACAGGTATATAACTGTGTAGATGGTAGAGGAGGAAGAAGGCAGAGCGACCCAGGGGCTGCTGGTTCTAAGCACACAGGCCGGAAACTGTCCTAAACCCCTCTGTCCTGTAGCTAAAACGGACCCGGAGCATGCAAGTAAAAAGAAAAAAAAATCAGCTCAACAGAGATCCGACTACACGGGAGCCTTGGGTTTATTGCAGTCTGTAACTAAGACGACACATCGGTCTGCATAAGAGCTGCGTACCTAAACAATAGGATGTTTGTAACCAAGACCATTTAAAAGCTTACTTCAGTTTTTATGTTAAAGGGGTCATCCGGCTTCTATTATCTCACGCACTACCTACACTCACGGCTACCGCTTGTACAGATGTATGTAAACATTACCGAGGACCATGAGAGCTCAGTACAGGTTTCAGTTTGTTTTTTTCCAACTAAATTTCCCCTCCTTGCATTAGCAGCTGCACCTCCTGCATTGTGGGCTATGGTGTGCTCAGGGATGCCTCCTGATTATACCTGACTCGGGGCGTTGTGTGCTATGGCGTTCCCAGGGGTGCCTCCTGATTATACCTGACCCGGGGCATTGTGTGCTATGGCGTGCCCAGGGGTGCCTCCTGATTATATCTGACTTGGGGCATTGTGTACTATGGCGTGCCCAGGGGTGCCTCCTGATTATACCTGACCCGGGGCATAGTGTGCTATGGCGTGCCCAGGGGTGCCTCCTGATTATACCTGACCCGGGGCATAGTGTGCTATGGCGTGCCCAGGGGTGCCTCCTGATTATACCTGACCCGGGGCATAGTGTGCTATGGCGTGCCCAGGGGTGCCTCCTGATTATACCTGACCCGGGGCATAGTGTGCTATGGCGTGCCCAGGGGTGCCTCCTGATTATACCTGACCCGGGGCATAGTGTGCTATGGCGTGCCCAGGGGTGCCTCCTGATTATACCTGACCCGGGGCATAGTGTGCTATGGCGTGCCCAGGGGTGCCTCCTGATTATACCTGACCCGGGGCATAGTGTGCTATGGCGTGCCCAGGGGTGCCTCCTGATTATACCTGACCCGGGGCATAGTGTGCTATGGCGTGCCCAGGGGTGCCTCCTGATTATACCTGACCCGGGGCATAGTGTGCTATGGCGTGCCCAGGGGTGCCTCCTGATTATACCTGACCCGGGGCATAGTGTGCTATGGCGTGCCCAGGGGTGCCTCCTGATTATACCTGACCCGGGGCATAGTGTGCTATGGAGTGCCCAGGGGTGCCTCCTGATTATACCTGACCCGGGGCATAGTGTGCTATGGCGTGCCCAGGGGTGCCTCCTGATTATACCTGACCCGGGGCATAGTGTGCTATGGAGTGCCCAGGGGTGCCTCCTGATTTTCCTGACCCGGGGCATTGTGTGCTATGGCGTGCCCAGGGGTGCCTCCTGATTATACCTGACCCGGGGCATAGTGTGCTATGGCGTGCCCAGGGGTGCCTCCTGATTATACCTGACCCGGGGCATAGTGTGCTATGGAGTGCCCAGGGGTGCCTCCTGATTTTCCTGACCCGGGGCATTGTGTGCTATGGCGTGCCCAGGGGTGCCTCCTGATTTTCCTGACCCGGGGCATTGTGTGCTATGGCATGCCCAGGGGTGCCTCATGATTATACCTGACCCGGGGCATTGTGTGCTATGGCGTGCCCAAATTTTCCTCCTGATTTTACCTGACCCGGGGCATTGTGGGCTATGGCGTGCCCAAATTTTCGTCCTGATTTTACCTGACTTGGGGCATTGTGGGCTATGGCGTGCCCAGGGGTACCTCCTGATTATACCTGACCCGGGGCATTGTGGGCTATGGCGTGCCCGAATTTTCCTCCTGATTTTTACCTACGAGATCAAAGTTGTCTTCAATTTATGGCTTTCACCTTTACAGGAGTTTGCATTTCCCCCATGAGCCGCCCTCATTGCTCTCCTTTTGTACAATGGATATTGATTTACAGTTTCTGAGATTCCATTGTTAGGATGGCAGATATTTCACCACTTCAGCTTGTCCGGGGGGATTCCCATGACCTGGAGTAATTCATTTCAGAGTCGAGACGGAGAAGTCCAATATGTTAATTTCTTTGTCCGTGACTTGACTCTGGAGTTCCCGTCCTTGCGCTCTATAATAATTGTATTTCAGACAAATCATGTCTCGCTCCTTATATTATTGAATACTCCAACAATGGGCAAAGAAGTAAAGAGCGGCAATGTTAGTAGGTCGGGATCCTTGACTTATAATCTCTCCCAACATCCGAGAGATCATTTTGAGCAGTTTGCACCAATATATATGGGTATATTATATCTCTTTAATTCATGACCCCACTTGAAAGCCCAGTTGCCCCAATACGGGGAAAACAGTGTATGTGGTCTACCATAGCTCATAGCTGCTGATACTAACCCCGTACTAAGGGGCCACTTGTCATCACTGAAATTCACTGCCTTGCAATACTTTATCCTCCCTGTAGGGGCACTGTAGGGAATCATGTGATCTCCTGTACTCTCTCTCCTTAAGAAGCTGCAGCAGTGGTCACAAATAGTCTTGTATATTCGTCTCCAGGTGTCTAACATGTTGACTATGAGTATAAGTTGAGTAGCAAGACGGCGTAGGCTACATAATTATCACCAGAAAATGAGATCTGCGTCATCTCTAAGGGCAATCTAGGCCGGGTAGGTGGTCTATTCTAGTAAGTTAATGCCATGGGGAGACCCATAGAAATCAGGAAGAAATCCAGTCTGCAGCTCCTCCGCCTTTGATGGTCTCCTAATATATAATTGTGATGTGACAAGTAGCTTATATATCCAGCCAGGTGTGATAATTGTGCCGCGGTACTCTTCAGCGCTGACAGCACGCACACTCAATTTCAACTTCTTTTTTTTCCCCCTATTCACAGCTGGTCTTTTTCTCAGTTGTATGTTTATACGGTATTGTTATAATGTAACGTGAACATAAATTCAGATTCAGGATCTATTATAGACTGGGATGTAAATAGGTCCTTGTAATTTCAAGGGATTTTTTAATCCTGTGGTTTATGTATATGCAGTCCTGGTGTCTTCCATCAGTCTCTTGAATGAGATAAGTATCGACCCCCACGATGGCTGCCCCTTATTGGCTCCTGATACTGGTATATATACACATGTCCTGCCTTCACTTTCCACTTGGTTGGACTTGTCACATCACGAGATGAACAGCTTGTCAAAACAATATTGTTTTGTGATATTGCGTCAGGCTGTGTGTGGCTACCCAATGGTTGTGTTGAGCCTCGCAGCCTTTCAAGAGTTCTGTTAGCAGGTTGTGATATTATATTGAATTGGTTTCACGAGAAACTGGAGTCCTTAAAGGGCTTGTCCATGACTTTACTATTGATGACCGTCTTGTACTAGAACTGTGCTGGCTGCTACAGTGTACAGAGCTGTAAAGGTACTACAAACTCTCTTGAGCCTGGATTTTACTAGGATACTTTGCCCCATTGAAGAGACCACCATATCTCAATAAGGAGACTTAGAAGACATAAATGCTACTTCCCAGTAAGGAAAAAAAACCTTGCCTATCTCCAAACTCCTAGGGAAGCATACATGACTTTTAAGTCTCCCCTATACTGATAAGGGGTGTCTTCCAAATTCTCCCTTCAGGCCTGGGGCATAACTTTAGGAAGTGGTTTAGGCCCCATGCACTTTGGATAATCTGGACTGGAATATCCGACCTGTACAACAGTCTGATTTTCTGGTCCAAACCTAGTCTGGAGAAGGGACTTTTTTTTATCGCAGTGATCTGTAATGTTAGGAGTCCCTGCATTCTCAAGGCTCTAGGTGCAGGGACTCCTTACATTATAGATCATTGTGACACACGGAGTTCGGTGATCTGATTAGATTTGGACTAGGAAATCTTGCCAATGTACGGACTGGATTGCCTGAAGTGGCCTATGTGCATGGGGCCGTAGTGTCCCAAGAGTGGACCAGCGCTATAAGTGATACATTATAGTTAGGAGACCTGGTATAGATTTTGCATTGGTGCCCAGGAGCTCCATGTTATGCCATCATTGGCCTCTCACTTAGCCACCCAGTACCCTACTCTGCCATGATGCGGAACAGTCACCCTGAATCGGCTGTCAAATGGGTGTCTCCTTCTTTTGGAAGATATTTTATGGTTTGCCTTATATCCCAAGTCTAGTTTTCCCAACTAGAAATTTAGTCATTTGCAGAAACTTTAGGATAAGCTTTAGGAAGAGTCTACAAAACCCAAATAATATGGCATCATGGCTGCTTGTTTTAGGGTACTAAGAGTCTCGCCATCTCTTTCCTATACGGTCCTGTGAGCGCAGTGTCTGCAGTGTATATATATATATATATATATATATATATATTTTTTTTTTTTTTTTTTTTTTCAGCTGGATCGGTGGCCATTTTATTTTGGCACATAGATGGTCATAATGATTGGACCTGTATAATAAAAATTGAGAGGTACGCCGGTGTGCGGATAGTATGTCGGAGCCAAAGGGCATCCACTAATAATAATGAATCTTGTCTCGTATCGACAAGACATGGGGCCTTTGCGATGATGATTTGCATAAGAAACACCATTTCCTCCAGCAATGTCCGGTCGATGAAGATGCTCCATTTAAGATCAGTGAATTTCAATGAATACGCAGAAATGAAAAGCCGTGTGAAAATGCTTGGCGCGATTCAATGTGTCTTCTGATCCTACCAGGTGCATAACATTAAAACCTGACGGCGGCCCCGCTGTGATCTGCCGCTACCATTCACCAAGAGACGGAGTCATTACCCTTATTTGTTAAGCCATTTATATAGATTATGGAGATCAATGGTCTTTTACAAACTGCTTCTGGGTCTCTGCCATATGTACGTTTAAGGGTCAATTGAGAAAATTTCTCCCAAAAATATCAGAAGTCAATATGTCTTTATACAAGGCCGGTATTAGAACAAACACTCTTGGTCTAAGACTGTAAAGTGCTGAATTCTTGTGAATCCAAGACCATGAATGGGTTAATGTTGGCATCCCATTAGTTTTAATCTATTGTGGGGAATCGCTCAGGTAGATGCTCGGTAGTAGTGCAGGAAACAAGGACACAGACACTGGGTTGCACACAAGTTCAGGCTTTATTCACTTGCAGTGCACTAACAAACAAAAGAAAAACCTTCTTGGCTGAGAACTAACTAAATATAAGAAAACTTTTCCCCTGACTATACAGGAGCCTGGCTACCAGACTCCTGCCTTGGCAACAACAACGGGGGGCACAGTACCTGCTTTGTAGGTTTGGTCTGGACAGCTCTGTCAGTGTGGTGCCACACTCCTAGTCCTCACACACAGACTAATATCAGGCCTTAATTACCCAACTGGCCCCCCTGGTGTAGGTCTTACCATACACCCTTTAGCTGCCTGGCTGGAATATACCTGTCCTCCCACACCACCCCCTTCACTCTCTCACACTATTTAGTACGGACCTTCTCTTCATATTGCACCTTTTGTACCGTACGGCTAGATTGTGGTTTTTTGTAGAAGCGGCCATCTTCATACTACACCACTATATTTTTTCCATGGCTTCACTGTGTTCTTTATTCCAAGAACAGTATTTAATAGGTTGACTCTCATTAGAATACACAATAGACAAGGGGTCCTTAGGCCCACCAGGACACAAAGATCAAAAAGGTCTAATAGAGTATATAAAAATAGACCATGGTGGCAAATGATTGACTCCAAGGTCGGTCCCAAATCAAGGGTAACTCCTGTGATAGGAATCCATTATTGTATCAGATCTGGAGGTTCCTCTGATTCTGTATTTGGGTAGTTCCACTTTGAACGGGAAGGTAGATGGTAAGTCTATATCTAAATGTCACCACTCCAAGGTCTTCCCATTGTTGGTCTGGGCTCATCCATTCTCGGCATAACCCTAAAATCTTTCTATTGTGCCAGAAAGGCAGCAAAAACTTGGCACCTAAGACTTGTTCCCTTCTATCCGCAGTTTGAGCTAACGTGCGACCCAAGCCTTGTTTATTTCGACTGTCTTTGAGGGCCACAAATTTCTCCCTGCCCTTGGCTCCCTCTCTGAACCTCATCCAGCTCATTCACTACAGGCACTGACAAATCTTCTTAATCTCAATCCAGTTTTAGATGAAAAAAAACAACCTTTAGCGTTGCCGTGATTGACTTCCACTGGTATCCCATAGCTTCAGTATGAATGAGCCCTAAAACCGGCTGCCAAAAATAGTCTTATCCATTCTTCTAAAAGATGGCCCATGAGGACAGGCGATGGTGTCTTCTCCACACATAGCCTCCCTGTTCACCGGCCATAAATTCATTGCATTGACCCTCTGCTTTGGTGCAGCCATAAATAAATCACTCTACGGCCCATCGATTTGTGACTGTTCCAAGGTTTAATGGCCGTTAGTTATGATGCAAGGAGACTGGATTATGACTCCCCTTAGGCTGCAGTCTTCCAAGTCACTGAATGTTTCATGGCTGCAGCACATTTCGGCGGCCTATGGCTTCCAAGATTGCCAAAAATAATGAAGACGTAGACCGAGGTCATGTCCCCGGTGGTTCTCCATTAATTAGGTGCATTTGCAGATTTTTCGGCAGAGATCCCATACTTTAAAGATAATTATCTGGTCTCCCGTGAGGGTTTTCAAGGGGTTAACACACCTGAACGTGAATCCAGTAGACATAGCTGATTATGTCTGTGCTACCGCCAGATACTCTCCTCTTTCCAGCGGTGTCCTCTGATCTTTCGTCTCTTCGGGAAACCAGATCTTCAGTTTCCCCATCATTACGTTTTTCCCTGCTCTTGCAACTCTACTCAGATATGGAAATTCTCCTGCTGACTCGCCGACAACCTTTGCTGTACTCTCATTTAATAGCAGCAATTAGAATTCTGTAGCGGCGGAATAGTCGTGAAATTTAGGGAGAGGTGGTGTTTTATGTAGATGACTGCCATATAATGAGGGCTCAGGTGTAATGAAGAGGTTTTATTTAGTAGCGGAGGAACGAACCGCAGTAGACATGGCTGGTGTGAACGAAGTTCAGGGTCTTCAAGTCTTATGGGATCTTTTACGACAATTGTGCAGTACGGAGGAAATGCTGCAAAGTGAGACTGCTTCCAGAAATAGAAGGGTTCATTTAAAGGGATCCTATCATTCACACACTATTTTTTATAGGTACCACGTTGGAATAGCCTTAAGAAAGGCTATTCGTCTCCTACTTTTCGTTGTCTTCTCTACGCCGCCGTTCGCCTACAATCCCGGTTCTTGTTGGTATGCAAATTATCTCTCTTGCAGCACTACAGGCGGGCCCCAGCGATCAAACAGCACTGGGGGCATCCCCAATGCTGTGAGAGAACTCTCTCCAGCGCCGCCTCCATCTTTGTCAGGAGCGTCCTCTTCAGCCTCTACTTCCGGTGGTGGCTTGTAACTTCTAGTCCTCGGGCCTTGGGCAGAGCACACTGCACATACCCACAGGCCATGAGAAAATGGCCGCTTACAATACTGTGCAAGCAGTCATTTTCTCGTGGTCTGTGGGCATGCGCAGTCTGCTCTGCCCGAGGCCTAGAAGTTACAAGCCACCGCCGGAAGAAGAGGCTGAAGATGACGCTACTAATGAAGAGGAGGCGGCGCTGGAGAGAGTTCTCTCGCAGCATTAGGGACTGTCTGAGTGCTGGGGCCCGCCTCCAGTGCTGCAAGAGAGCTAATTTGCATACAGACAAAAACCGGGATTGTAGGCGGAGAAGACGACGAAAGGTAGGAGAAGAATAGCCTTTCTTAAGGCTATTCCGATGTGGTACCTAGAAAAAATAGTGTGTGAATGATAGGATCCTTTATAAATCCCATCAATAATTGGTGTCACCTTTGCCCCTTGGAGGAGGAGTCCTGGAATTGATGATACAGGATCATCACTAATAGGCCTTATATCTTCAGAATGGCTGAACAGATTTTGCTAAACAGAAAATCAAAACCGCGCCGATCAGATGAGCTAAGTCAGAGGTACACAAACTTTTTTTTCTCGTAGACCACTTTTAAAATTTTACTGGTTTCGGTGGACTCCCTGCTGCTACATTTCTACCATATTCCCAAAACTCGTCAAAAAATGTGAAGATTAGATCTAACGAGTCTCCCGTCGAGTCTCCCGTGGACCCCTTTGGGAATCACTGATCTACATCAGTTAGGACCTGCAGAGATTTTGATCTTACATTGACTATGTCGGGCCAAGGCGTCTCCACCCCATCCTCACCCGTTCTGCCCACATTTGCCGAATTTGACAAGGGTGGTTGTGGTGCAAGAAAAGCCTCTGCACCAAATGTGCATGACAATATCGGCCCGCTATGTCAAACAGGGATTGATAAATCTACCCCATTGGGAACCAAAGATCCATCAACAGTAACTTGTTGACTGTTTCCACCTAGCAAAGATTTATTTTTTCACGTGACACCAGTTAAATAGCATAAAGCTAATAAAGATACAATACAGGGGTGGAAATCTATTAAATCTGGAGCCTGAAGAGGAGCGCCTTCCTTAATAATGAGATAATTTCTGCTGATTTTCGGTTTCCTCTTGCGATTACCATATCAATGTATTTGTGTGACGGAGGGCTGAGGAGCGGCGCTGCGTCTCACTGATGAATTATCTGCAGTTCCTGGAGTTATTTAACATTCTGCGGGCAGATCTCTCCGCGTCGTAGCAGACGCCGGCTTCTTTCAGGCTTTCCATATTTGTCTGCTACATTAACGTCGTCACAAGAAATGCTAAATCAAGATAAAACGTGCGCGACTATTTACTGCCGCCACCGCCGCGTCCGTCCGCCTAATCCTCTCTCGTGTCGTCTGCGTCGCGTTATGTCCAATCATCATCTCCAAGTATGAAGTAAAATATTGACTTTGTGCATTCGAGTAATTGTTCACGCACACGCCGCCTTAGAGATCCCATACCGTCTGTGTTGTACACAGCCGTAATACCGCACTTTAGACTTCTGCGGGGTTATACTATACCTCCAGGTTCACAGCTTTGTCCCTTATGAATCTCACAGGAAGAAAGTCACGGCGTGATGTATTACACAGATTTTCTCAATTCCAAGCATTCCATCTCCGACATACGGCGCCTTGTGGAGCACTGTATGGTTACACACAGAGTCCCTAGCATGGAGCCACAGGAGACTCCTGTGAGCCGCCATGTACACTCATATACCGTATTAAAGGGGACCTTTCATCTCCAGTTCTTTGCTGTCTTCACTCGGTGTGCTCTACCGAATTCGGCACAGTTGGAACTTTATCTCTAGCCCCCACCATTCCTGAATAATCATTTGTTAGTTTCAGCACCCAATATGCTAATTAGCCTATCTGCCATCAGGTGGGCGGTCCTAGACGGTGTATTCCAGCCCTGAACCGCTCACCTGACAGTAGAGAGTCCAGTTAGGTGCTGAAATTAAAGAAATGATTGCTCAGGAATGGCGGGGACTAGAGAGAAAATGCCAACTGTGCTGGAATCAGTGGAGTAGAGTCTATTGAAGGATGCAAGTACGTAGAGGTGGTGAAAGGTCCTCTTCAAAAAAAAAAAAAAAAACTGCAATCAATAGAAATCTCTCCTTCATCCTTCCCCGTCAAGATGGTAAAATTTTCATCCCGTCATTTCATGGTGTATTCATTTATAGCAAAGCTGGACAACAACCTATAAGATTTCCTTTTACAGCCCCAAAATAGTGGTCACCCAGTTTACCCGGACTTCTAAATGGTCTGCACTCCTGCCCATCTGGAGCTTAGGAGTCCAGTAGGCGTGCCTTATCTCAGGGTTTGACCCATATTATCTTCTATTATGGGCGGGTTCAGTGAGATATGGACCAGATTTGGCTGGATTGCCCGGATTGATCCCTGACCCTGGACCCTCAGCATTATTGGAGAATTATGCATTATGTCTAGATTGGAGGACATCTCATATAACAAAGGTCCCTTGTAATGTCCTTTATCTGCTCCTAGTGCTTGGGCGCTGCAGTCAATATCCTAGGAAGGTAATTAAACTACCAGCAGGTTCCTGCACCGCGTGTAGCTACAGAAGTTTCTTTAGGAAACCCGTGTGAGCCCTGGGGCTGCTTTCCCTGCATGCCTCACTACATGCCCATACATTACCGCAGTCTATACCCCCCAGGCCTTATAGGCTAGTGCATTTCTATAATTGCAATCTGTTAGTTAGAAATTCAGAAACACGGAGGAAGACATGAGAACGTGCAGGTGTAGGACTGATGTGATACCATAGGAACGAAGCTTTATCTATATAAATATCTATTAAACCAATCAAGACCATGCTGGGGTTGTTGTCTTGCACCAGCTGGAAAATATAGGGATTGGAGCCCATTGTGTTAAAACCTAAAAAAATTGCATTGTAAAAATGAGAATTCATAAATTACTAAGGCCAAGTTTACATCTGCTCCTGGGAAACCTGAACGACAGAGAGCCAGAGCACTAAAGCTGGCGGATCCCATTGACTATAATGGGGTCTGCAACGTAAAGCAGACGAGAGAAATGTCTTCTGTGCAGGAATTTCCTCTCCCGATTGCAAGCGGTTTCTGCAATGGACTGTCCATGGAGATTCCAGTGCATTTATGAGCCTAACATTACACATATACCGCTCACATAAATGCAACTAAACTGCTGCAAAGTTGGGATTTCTACACAACATTGAAGTCAATGGGAGCTGAACTGCAGTACCAGCATTTGGCCACTATACTGTGCATGGAGCCAACTGCTTCTAGGTCTGTGCATTGAACAGTACGGGCATCGGTACGGCTAATTTATGTGGTGGAGCGCCGGCCACGCTGATATCCTGAGGACAGGCCATGAATAATAATAAAGTCCTGACCAACCCCTTTAATCCCAGACATCCCTTTAATATCTCATGAAGGTCATGACACTTAGATATAGGTAGACATAGTTATCTTGAGGTTTGGGACTTATTTCTACACCTGTAAACTGCCATAGGTTAATAATAATCGTCCTTATTTTATAGGCAGGATCCTTTGGGATATAGACAGATGTTATAGCCACAGCCGATACCAGAGAACAATAGCCGCCAGTGCTGTACCCACTAAATCTAAATCCAATTATAAGTATATTTGTCGCTTTGGCTTTACGTAGGAGTTTTACCATTTGTTCACGTCCCAGTAATCTAATGTAATACCGTACATGTTGCCCGACACAAAGTTGTATGTTTATTCAGTCGGACCCCGCTGGCTCAGCAGTTTTCCATTCTCTGCCTCCGATATGAATTGGTTACCCAGCAGTTACTATGATAAGAAGGGAAAACAGCTCTGCTCTGCCGGTATTATCGGAGCCCGAGCATCTCACCTGTGAAGAGTCCTCGGCGTGGACATTATCATGGACCTTTATTCCGCACTAATACATTCACCAGGGGGCTGCGAACACCCCATCGGGAGGGAAGGATACCAAGCCAGAGGATTGTATGGACTCTAGTTCCAGATAACGGCTAATAGTGGGATCTTTTCTCTGAAAAGCTTCTTCCCACCCTCTTCGATGTCCGTATGACTTAATGCTTAATGAATCCCTGTGTGCAGGAAAGAGATACGGCGAGGAGGAGCGTTCCCGCAAAGTCTTAAGCCTCATTGTCTTCATCGGTGCAGGATGGAAGGGCCATAGCGCGGTCCATGTCCGAGGAGGGTTCTCGTCCATCGTAAAGTAATCTCACTGCTGCGTCAGCAGATCGGTAGGAAAGCTTGTGTCAGCCAGATGGAAAAGCTATAAAAGGATTGTGTAGTAGTGGAGGGTTCTGGCAATGGGACAGAGTTGTACACACATGGAAGAAAGTTGGTTGTACATAGTGAGGTCCTACTGAGTTCTGGCCTGACGATGAGGGATGAGTGCAGTCTACATCTAGGTCTGTAGCAAGTGATCTTAAGGACCTTCTATGAAAAGTTAACAGACCTACATATCGTGGCGATAGACCATGTGGCTACTATATACGCTAGATTTGCTTTGGTCTGAAGTCAAGAGACATAGAGAGGACTCCTGCCACCAGGTCTGAAAAGCCCAATAACATAGATCCTCTTATGGGGCATCCATCAGTCGATAGTAGTTGATCCGAAAAGTTTGCAGCAAGTGTCCAGCTTCCCCGCAGCGCCGCCAAAGGTGAAATGAGGCATTCCACAGTTCCTATTGAAACCAATGGTCCGTCTTCGTCCTACATAGACATGCCCAGTCCTCGGTAGCGATAGACGTTCATTGTAGCCTCTGTGACTGCTACTAATATATAGAACTCACAATTCCCTAATCCAGTTTTTGCAAATGAGTTTTCTAAACCAGCCAACTCTTGGCCTCTCCAATCTCCGCAGCCCGGCTCGGTTATTTCAGCACAACTTCTGTTTTCCACGGGAACGCCTTTACTTTTTATTTTATGGTACAGGTTTTATTCCAGCGTTGTGTTTAATAGTTAACACTAAAGTCTTCATTGCTTTTCACGATCCCTGACCTTGATACCCGCCGTGAGTCAGTCATCTGGAGATCGCTGCCACCATTCTCATTAATGAACTTCTGGTCCATGCTGTTGGGGCCATTGAGGGAAGCACAGAAGGGTTGTGATGGGAATCGAATAGAGAAAAGCAACAGATGTAGAAGCCTGGAATTCAAAAGCGGTGTGCGCCTTCATCATGACTTTGTTTTCTGTAGGCTGTTTCAGACACCCAGATCTTATTAACTATGCACACTTAATTAGCTTGCACCAAAGTTTCTGGAAATATTCCTCCATGGATTGTCTGCGCGCTTCCACGTGATCGCCGGCGGAGTCAGATCCGGTAAAGAGCAGCTCGTGGTCGTAGGACGTCTGTGACGATGTAGAACACAATACAATAAAGCAGCACGGGTGAAATGCATGTTGGCAGGTGACTGCATGGCATTCGAGGAGATAGAAGGCAACCTTGGTGTCTGTTGCAGGGACAAGTCATGTGCGATCAGCCTTCCGAGCTGGATGTGTGCATGACTTAAACGTAGGACCTGCAGGATACATGGCATTCCAGCATTCACTGCTTATTAGTCAGATGGAAAATCTCAAGCTCAGGTACCCGATGCCAGCTGTCACAAAAAATATGATCCAAATGCACAAGCCCAGCATGGTCTGTCTCTTTGGTGCTGCGTAGCGGGGAAGCAGAGCCTGGGGCGCATTGTCCGTCCTGGTCACACGCATCCCATCAATCAGATTCCGGAGACTATTCTTATTGTTCATGTACGTATATTTATAGCCGGCATCTTCCTGCAGCACCAGTCCGATGTTGCGCGGCTGTAATGGACTGTTTAGTTACTGGACTTTGTAGATTACGTAACGTTATTGACTTGTAGACGCCTTCGGGCACCTTTTACTTGATACGTTGCTTATTTTTCTTGCTTTGTTCTCTCTCTGTTTTATCTATGTCTTCGTGAAATCAGAAAGTGTTGCCTGTTTTCGCTTCCCGGAGGGATCTTGTGTTAGTCTTTGTTCCAGGATGAAAGTCACAAAGTGTGGAGAAGATACGGAAAAGGCCTTGGTTGTGTTTGCGTCTTTTACCTTGAGATGGAAGTTGTGCAAGTCTATGAGGACATCTGCACACAAATTGCTCCAAATTTGCAGCAAAATCATTGAAAAGAGTGAAAATCTCTTCTACTTTGCTGATAATAGATTGTCTGTTGGTAAGGTAGGTGTGCACTCACCATTATGGCCTGAAAACCCCAATGACGCCCAACACATCATCTCATCGGTGCCGTCACCCTGAGTATTTTGGTGCTTTGTGTATCCAAATCTGTTCAGCCATTCCAAAGATACAAGCCCTTTTATTGTGGATGCAGATTCAGATATATTAGCCAAGTGGGCGGTTTCACTGTGGCTTCGCTGTCTCAGTATGCTTTAGGTTACCGCCCACTTGGTTATTATACTTTAATTTGCATCAACACTAACAGGGCTTTATATCTTTGGAATGGTTGAACAGATTTGGAAAAACAGAACACCAAAATGCTCAGGATGACAGCGCCGATCAAATGATGGATGTCATTGGGGTTTCGGATCTGCTGCCTGAGCCTCTTTGAAGGGGTTGTAGAGGATTATCCTACAAAAGCAGCACCACCTACTCTTCCTGTTATGAATGTTGGTTGCAGAAGAGACTCTCTACGTCCCGGTTCACATCTGCGTTCGGGTTTCCATTCTGGGAGTCCACTTGGGGAAACCTATAGGCATGAAAAAGCGGTTACCTGGGAAAACCGCGGACCTCATAGACTACAATAGGGTCCGTGTGGTTTCCGCTTGGTTTCCACATGAAACATGCTTAGAGAAAAGTCTCTCCGGATGTTTCGTAAAAGGCCAATAGAGACGGAACCTACAATGAAGGTTCTAAGCTCCAGCATTGGGATCTCATCTCTCATTGTGTCTTTGAGCCTGGTCGATCCTGGCCAACAAGTTAGGAGAAGCAGATAAGTGATCAGCGATCCAAGCAGTCCTAAGATTGTAAAATAAATTTACCTTCTACGTAACAAGACCGAACAAAAATGTATTCAATCCATTGGACCTATAGGTCCCAGTATCAGTAAAGATCAGAATGGATCCTCCATTATAGTGCTGGGCTTGATAACCATGGACAGAAGACCTAGGGTCTGTTTCCCTCTTTATGACCCTCAGTCTAATTCCCTACCCCATCCTCTGAACCGGGAGAATCCCTATAGGCTCTGCAAACCATTGAACAATCCATGGCTGACCTCTGTGTCTATGGCACGTATGTCCTCGGATGCTTCTGCAGTCTATGGTGGAGTCACGAGGTTCTGAAGGACATGACATGAATAGTAGTTGCATCCTGCAGTGTTTGCCGAGAAGGTTCCACCGCCAGTAACTTTTACTTGGGTCGTGCGGTTCATATTAGAATGTTCAACTGCTTGACAAATACACATTAACAATTTACATTTCAGATTTATCCAGACGCATATTTGCAGGAACCGTCTTAAAGATGGTTTTCTTTATCTGATTTTATGGAATAAGAGAGGTGATTTGTATTTGTCATCAACACCGGGAGATTTTTCATTCTTGCACAGTGAAATGGCAAATGAATATTTTATGCAAAAAACATATTAATTCAGTAGACTTGTGTTGTGCAGAGCTTAGTGTTACTGTGTTTATATATGTGATACCATCTATCCATATTTATATATGCCTTGGTAGAACCTAGTTATTTTATCATAGCAGGAGTCTGTCATCAGTACCAGCATGTCACCCCAGCCCTGCAGATAGATAGGTTACTGTCACCAGAACCAGCATATCACCCAGCCCTGCAGATAGATAGGTTAGTGTCACCAGAACCAGCATATCACCCAGCCCTGCAGATAGATAGGTTACTGTCACCAGAACCAGCATATCACCCCAGCCCTGCAGATAGGTTACTGTCACCAGAACCAGCATATCACCCAGCCCTGCAGATAGATAGGTTACTGTCACCAGAACCAGCATATCACCCCAGCCCTGCAGATAGATAGGTTACTGTCACCAGATCCAGCATATCACCCCAGCCCTGCAGATAGATAGGTTACTGCCACCAGAACCAGCATATCACCCCAGCCCTGCAGATAGATAGGTTACTGTCACCAGAACCAGCATATCACCCAGCCCTGCAGATAGATAGGTTACTGTCACCAGAACCAGCATATCACCCCAGCCCTGCAGATAGATAGGTTACTGTCACCAGATCCAGCATATCACCCCAGCCCTGCAGATAGATAGGTTGCTGTCACCAGAACCAGCATATCACCCCAGCCCTGCAGATAGATAGGTTAGTGTCACCAGAACCAGCATATCATCCCAGCCCTGCAGATAGATAGGTTACTGTCACCAGACCCAGCATATCACCCAGCCCTGCAGATAGATAGGTTACTGCCACCAGAACCAGCATATCACCCCAGCCCTGCAGATAGATAGGTTACTGTCACCAGATCCAGCATATCACCCCAGCCCTACAGATAGATAGGTTACTGTCACCAGAACCAGCATATCACCCCAGCCCTGCAGATAGATAGGTTAGTGTCACCAGAACCAGCATATCATCCCAGCCCTGCAGATAGATAGGTTACTGTCACCAGAACCAGCATATCACCCCAGCCCTTCAGATAGATAGGTTACTGTCACCAGACCCAGCATATCACCCCAGCCCTGCAGATAGATAGGTTACTGTCACCAGATCCAGCATATCACCCCAGCCCTACAGATAGATAGGTTACTGTCACCAGAACCAGCATATCACCCCAGCCCTGCAGATAGATAGGTTAGTGTCACCAGAACCAGCATATCATCCCAGCCCTGCAGATAGATAGGTTACTGTCACCAGAACCAGCATATCACCCCAGCCCTGCAGATAGATAGGTTACTGTCACCAGAACCAGCATATCACCCCAGTCCTGCAGATAGATAGGTTACTGTCACCAGTACCAGTATATCACCCCAGCCCTGCAGATAGATAGGTTACTGTCCCCAGAACCAGCATATCACCCCAGCCCTGCAGATAGATAGGTTACTGTCACCAGAACCAGCATATCACCCCAGCCCTGCAGATAGATAGGTTAGTGTCACCAGAACCAGCATATCACCCCAGTCCTACAGATCGGTTAGCGTAATCAGAACCCAACTTATTAACCCAGCCCTGTCTGGCTAAACCCTTGCACTAGGTGCACTTCATCCTGTCTCCTGCATGTTTTATGGCAGCATTGATAGGTTATTACATTGTACAGGACAATTTGTTGTAGTAAGATAAGATAAGATAATCATTTAATAGTCCCACATTGGGGAAATTTCAGCGTGTTACAGCAGCATAGTAATACAGATACAGGATAATACAGAGTAATATATTACAGACGTAGACACAGATAAGCTGAGAAGAGAAGATATACTAGGAGTCCATGGCAGCTAAGGAAAAACAGAAGAGAAGGAGGAAGACCTCATGGTCATCGTCATAATCATTAGTTCTCTGTGCGGAGTGTCTTCGTTTGGTCTGATGTAGATTATACAGCCTGGTCGCGGTTGGAAGGAAGGACCTGCGATAGCTCCTTCTCACACTTGGGGTGAAGCAGACGGTCGCTTACAGTGCTGCCAAGTCCCATCAGGGTCTCATACATGGGGTGGGATTTGTTCTCCCGCATGGAGGTCACCACGGACAGTATCCTTCTGTCACCCACCACCTGTACTGGGTCCAAGGGGCTCCCCAGGACAGAGCTGGCCCTCCTCATCAGCCTGACAAGTCTATTTCTGTCCCTGGTTGATATACTGCTTCCCCAGCAGGCCACACCGAAAAAGATGGCTGAGGCAACCACAGAGTTGAAGAAGGCCCTAAGAAGTGTCCCCCGGACTCCGAAGGCTCTCAGCCTCCTGAGCAGGTAGAGCCTGCTGTGACCCTTTCTGTGCAGCGCCTCCAGGTGATCAGCCCAGTCTAGTTTATTGTTGAGGAGCACGCCCAGATACTTGTTATGTTATGTTATGGTAGAGTTGGAAGGGACCTCAAGGGCCATCGGGTCCAACCCCCTGCGAGTGCAGTTTTTCCTAAATCATCCCAGCTATATGTTTATCCAGATTCCGCTTGAAGATTTCCATTGATGGAGCGCCCACCCCCTCCCGTGGCAGCCTATTCCACTCTCTCACTCCCCTCACTGTCAGAAAGTTTTTCCTAATGTCTAATCTGTATCTCTTTCCCTTTAGTTTCATCCCATTGCTTCTTGTACTTCCTTGTGCTAATGAGAATAGGGTCGATCCCTCTGCACTGTGACTACCTTTCAGATATTTGTAGACTGCTATTAAATCTCCCCTCAGCCTTCTCTTCTGCAAACTAAACAGTCCCAGTTCTTTTAGCCGCTCCTCATAGGACATGGTTTGCAGACCTTCCACCATTTTGGTTGCTCTTCTGTGGACTTGCTCCAATATATCGATGTCTTTCTTGAATTGAGGCGCCCAGAACTGTACACAGTATTCCAGGTGTGGTCTGACCAGGGAAGAGTACAGCGGAATAATGACCTCTCTTCATCTAGATTCAATGCTTGTCTTAATACATCCCAGAATTTTATTAGCCTTTATTGCAGCAGCACCGCACTGTTGGCTCATGTTGAATTTGTGATCTACTATTATGCCCAAGTCCTTTTCCCCTATGCTATCACTTAGCTCTATTCCTCCCATACTATATATGTTTTTTACATTTCTGTTACCCAGATGTAGAACTTTGCATTTGTCCCTGTTAAATACCATTTTGTTGGCCTCAGCCCATTGTTCCAGTGTGTCTAAGTCCTTTTGAATACACTCTCTCTCCTCTCTAGTGTTGGCTATTCCTCCTATCTTCGTATCATCTGCAAATTTTATGAGTTCCCCAATAATTCCATCATCCAGATCATTTATAAAGATATTAAAAAGTACTGGGCCCAGAACAGAGCCCTGCGGCACCCCGCTTTTGACTTTCTTCCAGTTCGATGTGTAGCCATTTAGTATTACTCGTTGTGCCCGATCATTAAGCCAGTTGTGAATCCATCTAACTGATTTTTTGTCAAAGCCATACTTAATCATTTTTTCAATAAGAAGGTTATGTGATACTTTATCAAATGCCTTACTGAAGTCAAGATATACTATGTCCACGGCATTCCCTTGGTCCAACCATTCAGTGATTTTGTTGTAGAAGGAAATCAGGTTAGTCTGACAAGATTTATTGGTCATAAAGCCGTGCTGGCTCTGGTTAATTAATGCCTTCCCATCCAGGTACCGAAGTAAATGTTCCTTGACAATTTGCTCAAAGATTTTTCCTGCTATCGAGGTCAGACTTACCGGCCTGTAATTTCCTGGATCGTCCCTTTTCCCCTTTTTGTAGATGGGGACAACATTTGCCCTTTTCCAATCTAAAGGGACCACTCCTGTTTCCCATGACTTACCGAAGATTATAGCAAGGGGTTCTGTTATTTCCTCTGCTATCTCTTTCAGGACTCTAGGGTGTAAATCATCTGGTCCTGGGGACTTGGTTTCCTGTAACTTGGCTAAGTGCTCTCTTACCAGACCTTTGCTTATAGTCAGCTTGGAGTCCTCCTTCCCCTCATCTCCATCACCATTAATGTCGATATTTCCATTAGTTTCTTGGGAGAAGACGGATACAAAATATGAATTTAGTAGCTCCACCTGCTGTTCCACCATGTTAACTGTTTCTCCTTTGTCATTCTTCAGGACTCCAATGGTCTACTTATAGGACCTGACTATCTCAATACATGTTCCTTGGATCTCCACCGGGGTCGGAGCACCTCTCCGTTTACTAAAGTCCACCACCATCTCCTTGGTCTTCCCAGCATTAATCCTGAGCTGGTTCTGCTGGCACCATTCAACAAAATCCCGGTATTTCTTGTGTTGACTCCTGAGTGGTTTATGATGTCACTGCTCCATTATCATGGTCAGATCTCGCTTCACTGTCATGTGTTCGACTACAGGAAACATAAGGCTTCATAAGTTTTGCCAAACTTTTTTTGGACTTATCCTGGACTCTGTATTCATCTCCCAGTCTTCCCAGCTAGTAGACCTCATTCTTGGTGGCCCAGGATGGTAAGATACTACGATACTACAATGGCCGGTTTTCAGTAGCGAAATCCCTCCTGACATCTATCTGTATTCCAGCACCTTCGGTAAGAGAGACCTGGGAGATTGACCACCAAATTTCCCTTTTTTTTTTTTTTTTTTAGCCTCGTGATTGAAAAGAGAGAAATCACATATTCATATATTTTCTAAATGAACCGAAGTGAAATGAAATGTGTAATCCCATTAGTCAGATACTGTGAAAGCAGACTCGTACACGCCGATCTGTAGGTGGTTTCCATTTTAACTGCTGAAGAAATGTTTTTCCTTTCGTCTTGCACCTTCCAGACTTTAACTCCTTCCGCTCCTGTTCATTTAGGCACAAAAATCTGCAATAACAGGAACAGTGAGGGACCGCCATTAAAGGAGGCCCGGTTCTGTAATGAAATGTAAATGGTGTAATTGGGCTTGTAGTGAAGGTATTTACTCTTCACCTGTGACCCCGCCATGATTGCAGTTTGACAACTCGAAGGAGCGGGCATCTCCTTGTTAATGACGGCTAATTTCCCCAGGAGTTAATGGAGCGGTTTTGCCCGTCGCTAAGCATGGTGGGTCGAGCCTAAGGCTTCACAGTGATTGGCATCAATCCAAGCGCAACGTGCCTTTAATTACAGTAATTCCAAAATCAAAAGCAGCAATTTCTAGCGAGAGACATTGGCTCTTCAGTTTGCAAATAGGTGGCAACTAATGGATTGACCTTTCATTAGACAAATACGGTGCTTGCTTTTTTTTTTTTTTCCTTTCCTGTCCGGCACTGGGAGCGGCAGGTGGGGACATCAAATCCCATTAACTCAGTGGAAATGATGGGTTATTTATTAATTTATTTCTTTTTTGTAGCCTTCTTGAGAATTATAATTTTGTTATGTGAGGGTGTTAGGAGTAGTGTCTATACGTGCAGCTGGAGAGGTGGCTACAATGTTACTAGAATGTTTGTCTAATGCTCATATTTGTTGTTATTCTATCCATGTTCTTGAAATCGCAGAATTTCCGGTGCAGATTTTTTTCTGCAATGTGTGGATGGGATTAGCCAGAATCTGATCCACTTTGCAGGTACTGAAAAATGAGGAGGCTTGGAATGAACAGATTGTTTTTGACACTTAAGAATAAATAAAAAAAAATAAAATATATATATATATATATATATATATATATATATATATATATATATATATATATATATATATATACACTAGCAGGAGGACCCGGCTGCGCACGGGTCTTTTTCAGTTTTTGTTTGTGTAGTGGCCCTATAAGAATTGCCCAGTTTTGCACTCGTATATTTTGTATGTCATTTGTGTGTGTGTGTGTGCCCATGACTTTGTCTGCGTATTGTTGGCATCGATGATTTGCCTGCTCTGGCGTTTCAGCAGCTCTCAAGCTGGCCTGCCACTGAACTCATTCCTCGCACCGTGCCTGTGATTGTACCGACATCTCAGCAGCTCGTTGGGAATGCTTTGTTGGCATCGATAAACTGCCTGCTCCGGCCGTTTGGCAGCTGTTAAGCTGCCCTATCAATGAACTAATTCTTCACACTGTGCCCGTGATTGTTCCGGCATCTCAGCAGCTCACTGGGAATCCATATAATGAGCGTGTTGGCGTCGATGATCCACCTGCTCCGGTGTTTTGGCATCTGTTAAGCTGGCCTGCCACTGAACTCATTCCTCGCGCTGTGCCTGTGATCGTTCCGGCATCTCATCAGTTCACTGGGACACCATATGATGAAAGCGTTGTTGGCGCCGGTGATCCCCGTCAGCTCCGCTTGAGGAGAGCTCTCTGACTTCTGGCTATCTTCATAGCTGTTCTTTTAGATTTTTGCAACAAATTAGATTTTCTTTTTCCCGGCATGTTTAATATTAGCAAACTGCCAATTTGGATTAAAGGTGCTTTCCCATTTAGTGTGTCAGCAGTGCCTGGAGCAGATCAGATAATATGCAAATGTGTGTACACAACCACTGAGGGTCAGCTGTGTGTTTACACAGAGATATAACAGCCCTGGCTTTCTCAGAAGGTGAGATAAGAGCAGTGTAATATAGTATGTGAACATAAATTCATAACAGCTGTGAAGGCATGTCATTTACTGGGATAAAAGGTAGCCGATGTGTTAATCGAGGTTACAATCTATCTATGTGCCAAATTTCATTCTAATCCGTTCAGTTGTTTTTGCATGATTGAGGAACAAACATCCAAACTTTCACATTTATAGTATTTGTAGGATATATAAAATATTAGTCCAGCTCAGAGACTGGGATGACCATCCCAAAAACCCATTTTTAAGAGATTTTCCAGGATATACAGTATATTTATTTATTTATTTTGAGATTTTTATTTTATTTTTTTATTTCTTATTTTCTTTATTTTATAAAAAAATATATATATATTGTCTTTTTATGTGCTGATTGTAATTTAATTAGTTTAGATTTTTAGGACTTTTTTTTATTTTTATACCATATAAAGCCATTTGTCCCATCGTATATTTATGTAATTAAGTATTAATACAAAATCTGCATTATAAACTATAACAACTTGAAGAATTTTTTTTAATTTTTTTATGCTATTTTCTTAAGTTCCGGGTTCAGAATCCTCCTGTGTGTTCATTGTAATGACTCGCATGATATACTGTATACGCAGTAGCAGTACATCCATAGCCCTGTATACACTTGCCCTCCCACTGATGCCATGCCTCGCTTATCACTTTTGCAAGTAAGAAAAAAATGACAATCCATGGTTAAGTAGAAAGTGTCTGACATCCCGGATTCATCCCTCCTTTCATCTTTGTTCCACCCCATCTGCCGTGCGGCTCAGGCTCCTCGTTCGGTGCACTTGAGTAGCTGTCTTGTTACGGGCCTCAATGTTAAGTGTTCCACTGGGAGAACTTAGCAAATAGTTGAAGTAATGCGGTTATCGCACATCTCCCCGGTGATGATGGGTGGGGAGGGGGAGTGAAAATAGTTTTCCTTTAGATTGTCACTTTATTTAGGTCGATGATCTAAGCAGTGTAACCATCTAAGAGATGCTGCAATACAGCCGTACTGTGCGAGGGAAAGATGCAAAACACGGCCATGTTATTGGATGCTGAGAGTCAATTGACTGTTGGTTAGAGGTCCAGGTAGTCTGGTTAGACAATCTATTCTAGAACCCAATTATCCAGAACTAATATCGTTTGTAATCAAAATTACTCCGTCGTCCAGAATCATGATAGACAATTAGGTTCTAAATGGTCCACAATATACACGAGGATCCAAGCTACGACGAGGTATTGTCCAACGATTCCCAACTGGGGAGCCTCCCACCCAGGGGTGCTTTACAAACCCGCCAGGAGGCTGGGACAGCCCAGTTGGGAATATGAACGTTATCTACAGGGTTAGGCAGGGAGGTACGGATGATTTAGAATAACAGTTACACATTCGTTTTTCAACTAAACTCAAATTTTATTTTTTCAATGTGTAGCTTGGATGTTGCCATTACAAAAATCAAAGAAAAACTAAAGAAAAAAGAAATTAAAACATTGATTACGGCCAAACGTCGAGGGATGGCTTCAACTGCTCGTCTTACAGGGTCCGTACCGCTCAGTCACCTCCTCATGCAGTTCCGGGTCTCAAAGAACTTGTTCGCTGAAAGTGATTCTCTCATTTCATTATTGTGTCAAACTTCAGAACATGACCATGACGGCCGACGTTGAAATGATTCCGGAAACTTCTCTGTGTTTGAATGACAGATCGGCCTGTTTCAATAAAGGTGTTTACATCGACCACATCTCCTTTGCTACTGAAATGGCGGCTCCTGATGAGCAGATACCCTCACTCTTTATCCACCAAGGTTATCCCCACCTTGCATGGTGCCCCATTCAAATCATCCATACCTCCCTGCCTAACCTTGTATATTGTTAGGGCGTGTTTTGCCTTTTGGTAAAAATTATTTGGAAAGGGTGCACCAAAGTTTTGTTTTTTTCCATGAGAAGTTTGGGAAACACTGAGCTAGAGGATCTGCCCTTACAATCACATCTTTCATTGGTCCCCAGGACTGAAGGACTGTTCTACATTGGTTCGAGCAGCAGTCCCTTATTCCGTTTTATACTGTACATTTGTTTGTGCTTCATATTGCGGACCCCCACCTAAGGTCTCTGCTGTGGAGCGATGTAATACATCGAGTCCTCAACGCACACATTCCCGAATGTCAATCTAGCTTCCTATTACTGTAGGTGCAGGTCAGCGCCGCACCTCCCATGAGGCGACCTGAAGCGACCGCTTCAGGCGGCGCTATGCCGGGCCCCTGGGGGGGCGGCATTCTTGCTGACCTAAGCCAGTCCAAGACAAGCTGTCCTGGACTGGCTTAGCGTCACCGTCTCGGCAACCCGGCACAGGAAGCGAGCGGTGGATTGAGGAGGCCCTGTGGACGCAGCGCTGCTCCACCGCCCTCCCCTCACGCTCAGGCAGAGAGCAGGTCCTCTCTCTGCCTGCTAATGACGCTCGCTCCGCTCGGCCCCGCCCCCTCCTCCCAGGGAAGGTGGGGGGGGGGACTTTCTGTCTTCCACCTCAGGCAGCATAAAAGTTAGGTTCACCCCTGGTGCAGGTTCCACGGAAAGTCTCGCTGACTCCAAGACTATAATCAATATCCACAAAAAATGTAACATCCAACACCTTGATACAAAATCTATCTCTTTAGGGGGCAACACGGTGGCTCAGTGGTTAGCACTGCAGCCTTGCAGCCCTGGAGTCCTGGGCTCGAATCTTGCCAGGAACAACATCTGCAAGGAGTTTGTATGTTCTCCCCGTGTTTGCGTGGATTTCCTCCCATTCTACAAAGACATACTGATAAGGAAAAATGGGGCTCACAATCTACTTTAAAAAAAAAAAAAAAATCGTTCTCTTTATTCGTCACATCATAACACAATATGATAAAACTTCTGGCAGAATATTCCAATATGAGAATTTCACAGCACTATAAAACCTTTGCAATGCTTAAATATTCACAAAAACATAAGTGGAAGGACTGTTTGTAGGAGAGTCTTGCAAAAAAAAGGGAGATCTGGTTTGATTACAATGTTGTGTGAATTTGTTTCTAAAATCAATGGACGTCATCGACATAACACACTGGAGAAAATTACCAATACAGGGGCCATTATGTGGTGGCCACCGGAAGGGACATTGAATTATGGGAGGGTTCACTTAAAAAACCTTTGAACCAATCCAATAGAGGATCATCATATATAGGAGGATCATCACCAAAGAAATTCTTGGTCTCGTGTAGGTCTTGGCTCCATTTGTCCATGCACCAGTGTCCTTCCATTTGCCGGTTGGGACTCCTGGATAATTCCCATTAGTCCATCCACCAGTGTCCTTCCATTTGCCGCTTGGGACTCCTGGATAATTCCCATTAGTCCATCCACCAGTGTCCTTCCATTTGCCGCTTGGGACTCCTGGATAATTCCCATTAGTCCATCCACCATTGTCCTTCCATTTGCCGCTTGGGACTCCTGGATAATTCCCATTAGTCCATCCACCAGTGTCCTTCCATTTGCCGCTTGGGACTCCTGGATAATTCCCATTAGTCCATCCACCAGTGTCCTTCCATTTGCCGCTTGGGACTCCTGGATAATTCCCATTAGTCCATCCACCATTGTCCTTCCATTTGCCGGTTGGGACTCCTGGATAATTCTGCTGGTTCTTATTCGTGTTACATCCTCACATCTCTCACCGCCCGTCCTCGGCTTCAGCACCTCTCCCATTTTATTCCTTTGAGGTAGAGGCAGAAATCGTACTTTATCGGCGGCGTTGACAACTATCCTCCGTCTGCACCCTTTATTTGATCACGATGTACCCTGGAAAAAAAAACAAACTTTGAATGAATAAGATGTAATTAAATAATGAGGTGGTTAAAAAAAAAAAAAACTTCAAAAGTAATGACAGGTAATTATGCATAATTTAGGAAATTGTGTACTCTCTCCGGGCTAAAATACACAACCCACACTGAGTCGTTAAAAAGGTCATTGCCGTATTTTAACATTCTTCCTTTCGCAAGTGTACAAAGCGCGAGCACCGTTCCAGGTGAGTAGCGTAACCCTTTCATGCCTGCTTTCCTCGGAGGGCTTTGTACGGTTTGCAGATCCCGGCGCGCTCGTGTTACTCAGCTGTGTCACTTCTTCTGCTGCTGGCAATGGGCCACCATGTTATACTGTGAACTGGCAGCGGGGATGGGCAATCTATTTCATGACTGTGAGCGGTATAATAGGGCAGCGGAGATAAAGGAGAGCTCAGATTTGGTGATAAGTAATGTCTCTACAGGCTGCCTCATTGTACAGATAGTATTTTTGTTTTTTGTAACTTTTTTGCGTTATCTTGTCAGTTGCCAATGTATATAGTGCGGTTCATGTAAAACCTGAGCTAAGGGTCTGACAGGACTCTGCTAAATAGGGCCAAACCACCACCTCCAACTCCTCTATTCTTCTAGAGCCCAAATTCTGACTCCAGCTTTGACTCCCATTAATAGCCGAGAGTATTGAAGCTCCTCTAATTCATTACAACTGGTGATTTGACTTCCTATGAAAGTAAATATGACACTATGTATCTCATTTTAGAATGATAATTGTATAAAATATTTTTTTTTTCAATCTATTTTGAAGACTATAACTTTTTCAGACTCCACCCAAAATTGGTCCTGGTTCCAACTCAAGCTCCACAACTCAGACTCTGACTCCAAAAGTGCGGGATAAAATTGTTAGACTTTACCTTGTTGTCTTGTTTCCTTAGAAGTCAAGTGGTTTGTGTCAATTTTCAGTGATATGTGTGATAAATGCGAAATATTAGATCAAACGTTTCCCTCTCCCTCCATAAATACGTAATAGATGCGGATCCCTTCTTTGTAACATACCTATCTCAAAAATGAACCCGCCCTTCCCCACAAGGTTCCATCCCCTGACCCTACCTCACTAGACTGTCCTTGACTATTGGGAAACCGTGTAGGTCTCTGAGCTACGTTGTTTCTGTAACTGTCATAGAAGTCAATGGGAGTTATGGACCAGCTTGGCGCCTACATGTTACCGCCAGGGATCAGATACCGCGATCAGCAGGTTGTCTAATAAATACAAGCCTATGAAATAGATTTTTGCCGTTGGCCATGATTAGAGGAGGTCATAAAGACCAAAGAGACTTGTTTATTGGAAAGTTGTACATGCCGCATGCTTCTTGAACCACAGGGGACACAATGTAGTTTGATGACGTTTTGCATACAATGCCATGTAGGTGTTTATTTTTTTTAACATATAGACTTTCACACTGTGAGCAGGAGGGTCACAAGATGTTCTCCCTGCTGAGACCTACAACAATCTCATGATGTTTGGAGATACTCGAAAGCAAGTCAAATCAATGGGCCACTCAACCAGTCCCATTGGGGACCCTCTTGATTTATGAAGAGTTATCATATGTTGCAACTTGGTTGGTTGGTTGGGTAGTCCATGGTTGGGCTGATGTTTGGATGGTCACTTGCCTTGCGATGGGTTGCCCAATCATCTTATCATTGAGAGTTGTAGGAGCAGGTAGTAGGTCACTATTATTACAAAAGTTGTCGAAATTAGATCTAATAGATCATCAAAGTAGAACTTACCACGCACAAGATCATCTATCACAGGTTCAACCACCATTATTTGATATCTAGCCTTCCAAATTTTTTTTGTATCTACCACTTGTTTTATTTTTTATTTTTTTTACTTTTATGATATTCGATCCTTCTGATCAGCAAAACAGCCCCATTATCACCCTCTATGTTGCGATGTTTGGTAGATCTATTCCAGATGGTAAACATCATAATATACACTTGTATGTTCTCTCAAATGAACACAATTACCTGTAAAGAGGGAACGAAACAGCAAATGATTTTTGCAGTGTATTTTGCTCTTGTGTGGATCACCTACTCGCTCATCCATAAATCTGCCTTCCAGACACTTGATATTCTAATTGAAGAAGCCAGATGAATTTATAGGCTTATATCTTTCTCATATCTAGGGCTTTTTTTTGCCCCCTCTTCTTCCAATAATGCCTTCCCGGGCCACTGTCTCGCTGTCTCTGCGCTGTCATCCCCGGCACACAAGTGTACCAAGATGACACAAACGTAATTACAATCATTTTTGATGTCTGGACCCACCATTACTAGTCAATTTAGAGCAAATCAAAATATGCCTGCAATTGCACTCTGTTCGAGAAGTGAAGAGAGATGATTAATGGTAAATGAATCTGGAGTGAGGAACTGGCTGCTTCAGTAGGCAACGCACATATTCTCCAAGGCAGCTGAGAGGGAAGAATCCAGAATATAAAAACCCTGTTTATATATATATATAAAGGCGCCACGTTAGTCCTTCTCTTCAAGGTTGAAAATAATAGCTGTCCTGCCAAAGCTCCTCTCGGCAAATCTTCTGGATTGTTCACACCCCTTTATCTCCCGTTGGAGACTGACAACGTTTTGACAGGCCGAGAGTGTCTTGGATTTTAAGCTGGAGAACTATAGAATGGCATTGTGTGTAACGTTATAAAGAAAGCTGGGGGTCAATGGCATATTTCGGGTAAATGTAGCAGGGCTTTGGGTTCTGGTATTGTCTTTAGATCTATTATTAATGTCTAGTTTATTTTGAGAAAAATCTTTTTAATTCAGAATTTTGGAAGGAATGACTTGACTTTATTCTGTATACCGCATCTCGTGCTTCATACCAATGGCTGCCTTTTGTAGAGGACCTTTCATCACTTCCAACTCATTGCATTGTACTGTAGACGGCTCTCCTACGTTCCTTGAAAAACAGAATGGCAACCATACTTGGAGGACCTTTCACCACCTCCACAATTCAGACTCTTGGCATCGTGGAGTAGGCTCTTCTCTACTGATTCCGACACCTTTAGAATTTTTTATCTAGCCTGCTCCATTCCTTGAAAAATGTAATGGCAACCATACTTGGAGGACCTTTCACCACCTCCACCATTTATGGCACTTTGCATTATGGAATAGGCTGACTCCGCTCCATTGATTCCAACATAGTTGAAATTTTTTCTCTAGCCTCCTCTGTTCCTTGAAAACGGAATGGTAGCCATGCTTGGAGGGCCTTTCACCACCTCCACAATTCAGACTCTTGGCATCGTGGAGTAGGCTCCTCTATACTGATTCCGATACATTTAGAATTTTTTCTCCAGCCTTCTCCGTTCCTTGAAAAATGTAATGGCAACCATACTTGGAGGACCTTTCACCACCTCCACCATTTCTGGCTCTTTGCATTATGGAATAGGCTGACTCCGCTCCATTGATTCCAGAATAGTTGGAATTTTTTCTCTAGCCTCCTCCGTTCCTTGAAAACGGAATGGCAGCCATACTTAGAGGACCTTTCACCACCTCCACAATTCAGACTCTTTGCATCGTGGAGTAGACTCCTCTCTACTTATTCCGGCACAGTTGGAATTTTTTCTCTTGCCTCCTCCGTTCCTTAAAAACGGAATGGCAACCATAAATGGAGGAAATTTCACCAGCTCCACCACCAGTTCGGGTGGTTCCAGATGGTCTGTTCCATCCATGACCGCCTACTAAGCATATTGAGTGCTGAAACGAACAGCAACGATTGCTCAAGAACAGCAAGGTCTAAAGAAAAAGAATCCAATTGTGTTAGAATCAGTGGAGCGACGCCTATTGAAGATGCAAAGAGTCGGAACTGGTGGAGGTGGTGAAAGGTCCTGTTTAAATATGGCGCTTAAAGATAGACGACACAAAAGGAAACTTTCCTGCACTCGGTCCACACTTTATTCCACCATGGCCTTGTTAAGAAGATTTTTGTTATGACAGATGGTACGTTCAATCATATGGAAGTGTTGAGAGCTTTTTGTGGCTTCTATATTAAGCTCATCTAACACCATATTTTATCTCAGTTACATAAATTGCCACCGATTTATCAGGGCTGCGGTGTCAGAATCAGAAAAAAGTTACCGACTTAATAAAAGATGATTTTTAATTATTTTATACATTTATTATTATACAATTATATGTACGGTTTTATAGGTTTACTTTCCTAGGAATCAATCATTGGTATTTCTTTGTGAATTAGAAATGTTTTGCAGCTTCTGCCTTATTATTGGGTTGAAATTGGACCATACGAAAAAAGTTGGTGGTGTTTTGGCTTGCCGACTTCATAATCCTGGAATTTAGGACTTGTTACTTGTCCAATCCCCTGCTAATTCAGTTTTGCCGCTCTGGTGGTCCCTGTTTCTTGTGCTGCAGTGGTGATTTGCCCAACTACCCAACATGATCACTGAGGCCAGTGATTGGCTTTGTCGCTGGTCCTGAAAAGACAGTGTGGTGACAGTAGTCTATCTATCTGCAGGGCTGGGGTGATATGCTGTTTCTGGTGACAGTAACCTATCTATCTGCAGGGCTGGGGTGATATGCTGGTTCTGGTGACAGTAACCTATCTATCTGCAGGGCTGGGGTGATATGCTGGTTCTGGTGACAGTAACCTATCTATCTGCAGGGCTGGGGTGATATGCTGGTTCTGGTGATAGTAACCTATCTATCTGCAGGGCTGGGGTGAAACGCTGGTTCTGGTGACAGTAACCTATCTATCTGCAGGGCTGGGGTGATATGCTGGTTCTGGTGACAGTAACCTATCTATCTGCAGGGCTGGGGTGATATGCTGGTTCTGGTGACAGTAACCTATCTATCTGCAGGGCTGGGTTGATATGCTGGTTCTGGTGACAGTAACCTATCTATCTGCAGGGCTGGGGTGAAACGCTGGTTCTGGTGACAGTAACCTATCTATCTGCAGGACTGGGGTGATATGCTGGTTCTGGTGACAGTAACCTATCTATCTGCAGGGCTGGGGTGATATGCTGGGTCTGGTGACAGTAACCTATCTATCTGCAGGGCTGGGTTGATATACTGGTTCTGGTGACAGTAACCTATCTATCTGCAGGGCTGGGGTGATATGCTGGATATGGTGACAGTAACCTATCTACCTGCAGGGCTGAAGTGATATGCTGGTTCTGGTGACAGTAACCTATCTATCTGCAGGACTGGGGTGATATGCTGGTTCTGGTGACAGTAACCTATCTATCTGCAGGGCTGGGGTGATATGCTGGTTCTGGTGACAGTAACCTATCTATCTGCAGGGCTGGGGTGATATGCTGGCTCTGGTGACACTAACCTATCTATCTGCAGGGCTGGGGTGAAACGCTGGTTCTGGTGACAGTAACCTATCTATCTGCAGGGCTGGGGTGATATGCTGGTTCTGGTGACACTAACCTATCTATCTGCAGGGCTGGGGTGATATACTGGTTCTGGTGATAGCAACCTATCTATCTGCAGGGCTGGGGTGATATACTGGTTCTGGTGATAGCAACCTATCTATCTGCAGGGCTGCAGTGATATACTGGTTCTGGTGACAGTAACCTATCTATCTGCAGTGCTGGGGTGATATGCTGGTTCTGGTGACAGTAACCTATCTATCTGCAGGGCTGGGTTGATATACTGGTTCTGGTGACAGTAACCTATCTATCTGCAGGGCTGGGGTGATATGCTGGATATGGTGACAGTAACCTATCTACCTGCAGGGCTGAAGTGATATGCTGGTTCTGGTGACAGTAACCTATCTATCTGCAGGGCTGGGGTGATATGCTGGTTCTGGTGACAGTAACCTATCTATCTGCAGTGTTGGGGTGATATGCTGGTTCTGGTGACAGTAACCTATCTATCTGCAGGGCTGGGGTGATATGCTGGTTCTGGTGACAGTAACCTATCTATCTGCAGGGCTGGGGTGATATGCTGGTTCTGGTGACAGTAGCCTATCTATCTGCAGGGCTGGGGTGATATGCTGGGTCTGGTGACAGTAACCTATCTATCTGCAGGGCTGGGGTGATATGCTGGGTCTGGTGACAGTAACCTATCTATCTGCAGGGCTGGGGTGATATGCTGGGTCTGGTGACACTAACCTATCTATCTGCAGGGCTGGGGTGATATGCTGGTTCTGGTGACAGTAACCTATCTATCTGCAGGGCTGGGGTGATATACTGGTTCTGGTGACAGTAACCTATCTATCTGCAGGGCTGGGGTGATATGCTGGGTCTGGTGACACTAACCTATCTATCTGCAGGGCTGGGGTGATATGCTGGTTCTGGTGACAGTAACCTATCTATCTGCAGGGCTGGGGTGATATACTGGTTCTGGTGACAGTAACCTATCTATCTGCAGGGCTGGGGTGATATGCTGGGTCTGGCGACAGTAACCTATCTATCTGCGGGGCTGGGGTGATATGCTGGTTCTGGTGCTGTCCTTCCTTGCCCCAGTTGAAGGAAGTTTTTGGCTATTATTCTCTAGTATGATGTAGCACTGAATAGGGGTGGGGGCTTTCATCTGTGTTTCTAAAGTCTCCCCCCCTGACTTTCTACTTTCTGCACTTTTTGGAAATCGCTTCCGGCCTTGTGTTCACAATCAAAAAAAAAAAATCACTTGAGAGAAGTCTGTGGAGGTAAAAGTCCTTGGAGATTTTCCTCTCTGGTATCATATTTGCTGCCGGGCCGACCCTGTGGCAAAGAAAATCAAGATTAAATAGACTCAGAGTCTGGATGTTGGAGTCGGCCATTACGGGGCGGTCACAATGAGACATGAATTTTTAAAAAGGTTTTGTTTAATTTGTTATAATTAATTTATTCAGCGTACAGTCTGTTGTTTGTTCAGGGCGGCTGCGGATTTTTTTTCGTCGGTCTTTCTAAGTGCCAAGGCTTAATGTGAATGTGCGGCCTCGACAGCATTAAAAGTTTTATCATTTCTGTATTAACCTCTTCGGGGCTTTTGACGTTTGCACCAGTTTCCGTAGCCCACTTAAAGGGCCAGCGCCGCAGATAGATAGGTTAGGGTCATCTGAATTAAATGGGTTTTGTATGGATCCTTAGTCTTTGCCTGATCTCCTGCATAGCAATGTTGAGTGTCCCCATTACCTTCATTCATGTGGTGTATGTGGGTCACAGAGGTCAGACCCCTCTTGATATATCATAACATTAAATGGGAACATGTCTTTAAAAATGGTATCCAAAGAGTGTGTCATCTCTATGTGCCAATTCTTGAAATTCAGGACTGTTCCAACCTTGGCTCACACGATTGTAGCCAGCATTGGTGCCCCGAGTCACTCCACCACAGGGCTTCTGTACTTTGGGGTCTGCCAGACTATAGTAAAGTCTGCCCCCCTAGGGGGTTACAATCACGTGACCAAGGTTCGGAACGAGCCTGGAACCCATAGGCTAGCGCATAAAGAACCCTGATAGAGGTAAATGTTGACGTTCTCTTTAGATAACCCCTTTAAGGAAGAGAGGTGGCCATACTGAAAGCCATGAGCTCACGTGTGGCCAATTTTCCATTGAAAATATGGAGAGACACCCATTAATTTTCAGGATTGGTGCAGGTTCCAGCTACAGGATCCCCACTTGTTTAATGTAGAGCCTTTTCATTCCACTTTTTCACCCATAAAGGGCACGCCTCCTGTCTGGTAAAGTAGTTCTATGGTCTTCACTTAAATACTGCACTACCAGACACAGCCTATGGACATGAGTGGCGCTGTTTCATACAACAAAAACAACCTAGAACCAGATAAGCGGTTTAACTCTTCTGACACGTCTGATTGACACATCATGGAACTAATTTCTGGGAAAACCCCTTTAATAGGGTAACTGCATGCCTCATTTCTCGTCTCGTCCGGATTTGTGAGCGAATGTATCAGCTGCGCTCCACCGATTGTCCTCTCAAAGACTTCACAGAGCGATCTGCAGCAACGTTTGTGCAAATAACAACCCGGTGCCGGGGCCACGTCCATGTTGTGTGCGCTCCTTAATCTGTGCGGCGCAGCTCTGTACGGACTCTCTTAATGAATTCCGCCTTCGTTCTCCAATCATTCTCCGATTCCGCAGACAGCAGAGTCATAAACCAGATCAAGCAGGCAGAGATGATAAATGATCTACTTAATAATTAACAAATTAGCCCCAACAGATGGACCCAAAACAAATCTTTCTATATATTTTAAGGAGACGTCTATCATATCCCATTTTGTCGGCGGCTGCGTATTCCCCGCAGGAAGTCCCGTGGAAACCCGGGGCACGTCGTCAGACTTCAGAGCTGTCGGCTGGATGGTTTAGTGCAAACAGTTATGAGTTATGGGGCTGTGTCTGTGGCGCGGCAGAAGGAGATATGAGACACTTGGGGGTTCTCCAATATTACTATGCCTAGCAAGGCTGGACTTGAGCGATGAATGCTATTTGCATGTTTTATATCAGTCTCTAATATGCAGCGATAAAGTCTGTATAATTATTCAGTATCTACAGTGAAAGGATTCATTTAATCCAGGAGCAGATAAAAGAGCAAAAAATTATTTCTTTCCGTTCTTCCCAAAGCCAAATAACCAACTGGCAGCAGGCGAAGCGATTACAAAGGGTTGTAAAGTAAGGAACATCGGGAGCTTCTTAAAGGCATGCAAATCTGCAACAGTTTAATTGCTTATTGCAATGCCAAGCACCGACTTGATATTGTTTTATGCTCTTCATGTATTCCGGCGGTAAGACGTTGTTGCCATGACTGATATTTTCTTTCCGTCGAGACTTTTTGTTTTTGCTTTTTGGCTTAACTTGTGTACGTGGTGGCTCCATGGTTAGGACGATGGTGATGGACCAAGAATAGCGTCTGCATGGAGTTTGTATCAGGGATGTGGAATTGGTGTTGTTGGAGGAGGAGTTGGAAAAAAGTTACCGGCTTCTAAATAAAATGATTATTTTTATATTATACTATTATTTTTATATAATTCGATGTCTGACTTGTTACATATTTACTGCCGTAGGATTCAGCCGCCGGCTTTTTAATGAAACAGAGGATCTTTGTTAGTTCCATTTGACCATGGTCATTTACAAGTCGGGATTAGGCGGTGAAGAAAATAGAACCCCGACATTGTATAGAAACTTATTCCGAGCAATATATACTTGCATGCCTAATGCATGTGACTGGGTGTGCAGGTCGATGTTCCTCCAAGGGGGCATCCAATGGTCTCTTCATCAGGACAGAATTTATTGGAAGCCCCCATAGAGGTAAGTACAAAGTATCATCCAGATGCGTTCTGCTGCAAACTTGGCCTCAACTTGGATGGACACATGGTCATGTGCAAGGATTCCCACGATACCAATTTTCTGGCCACCATTTTGATATGTAGTTCAAGTTCCACATCAGAGGTAAGAAGGCCATGAGTATTATCAGACTCATCCATGAGACCATTAGATAAAATAGTGAAGAGTACGGAGGACACAAGTATTGTCATATTCCAGTAATTCACGTTGCATTTAGCTTCCTCCTTCATAGTTCTAGATTTCTTCCATTTAGGTCCAGATCTAATGACCTGAGACATGCTAAAATGTAATATTCATTATTCTGTGTTCCCTGGGCTTCCGATGAGTTATTGCTGTGGCTTCCTGTAGTAGTAACATCTACAGTGTTCTAGCACGTGAATGCCCGTTTGATGATGGGATCTCAACACCTGTATTGAAAGCTAAGAAACACCTTTGGACCCATTGTATTAGTTTGGAAGTGTTTTAGTTTCAAAAAATTTTTTGTTTAAAATTTTTTAAAAGCTCCAAAGTTGTCCACAGCTTTTACAAGATAGGGTGTACATAGTACAGTATGCATGCATCGGTGAGAGACCCAAACATTCATTACATGGGCAGAAGCCCCAGTGCTGGTACATTCCCTTAATGTATGGATTTCCCTGTCCCCATGTGTTGCCCAAGTACCCGGTGGCTGCTTTTTGACCATAGTTCTCCTGGTCTTCGAGCGATCAGTGACCACCAAGAACCCAAATAGGATTATCATCGTATCCAGGTTTGGAGAGTCGTGACCTTAGCCATATCATATCCATTTTTTTTTCCTACAACATAGCTACTGTATATCCCGAGCTGCCCAACTTTTTGGTAATCACTTTCCTTCCAAGTTTAGAACATGAGCTGCTTCATATCTGTAAGACATTGGGGCTGTTCCTTGAATCGACCAATACGAGTAAGTTTTTGACTTTTTGTAAGTCCTCACTCTCTCCAGAAATGACATGGGGCTACAAGACCTTTCTCTGACTCCGGCAAGGTCATCGTTTGGGCCGCGGTGTATTATAGCTTGTCCTGTAACTTAATAGCACAATTCATGACCTCATTCTTTAGGAAAATCTTCATAGTTTCTTAATTCTTCACACGAGGAAACTTTGGAGTGACCCGTACATAGTTGGCAGCATGTTGAATGATAGAGTTTGAAGTCAGCGAATGTTCTGCGTGGATAAAAGTGCCTGACGCCGCATGATAGAGACTGTAATTACTTCTCACAATGAGCCTTATTAATAGTGAGGGGAGGCATCCCGACAATACTCAAGCTTCTGACTTCTGAAGGTCTTTAAGAGGCATTTGATTAACTCATTCATGGCTGGAAGATGAGGCCACAATGGCTGTTATTTCTAGAATCCTTATCTGCGTATTAGCAAAGGCGACAGCCCGGGGTCCGATATTTAGGTGGCAGCATCAAAACATTGGCCTTGAGGTCATGAATGGCAACCCTTGTCCTATCGTAGGCTGTTTTTGAAAAGTTCTGTTTTTGTGAGGGGGTAGCTGTAAATCCATGTAGACTATGAGGGGATCGCTTACTGCACCAGTTGATCTAGATCATTATGGTTATGTTCATGTTGCCCTAATTTTTTTCAGTTTTTTGTTCCATTATGTGCAGATTTAGATCTATCGTGTGCCAGACATAATTGACTATAATGGTGTCACATTTCCATTATGGTTCACCAGAATTTTTGGCTGAATCTGCAACAGATTCCAAAAGGAGCTTCCCTTGCAGAGCAAAACCTAGCCAAGGCGAATATGAATCTGCTATATAATAGTTAAAGGGTTATTCCAATCTTGGAAAGTCGTTGCTTTGGCCAGTGCGTGGGTGAATGGCTGAGCGTTGCTGCTCCGCGCTATTCCTATCTTTCCCATTGAGTAGATTGGGAGCTACAGAAACAGTGTAGCACAACTGAGGCTAGGTTCACATCTGCACCAGAGTGTCTGTAGAAAACTATGAAAATCGGCAGAGAAAAAAGTCCTGGACAGAGAACTTTTCTCTCCACCAGTTTCAGGATAAAAACAGGTAACGTCTGTTTTATCAGCCCGGCTCTCCATTGTTTGGATTCCCTGCCAGGCCAACAACGTTGACCCGTGCGCAGATGTGATCCTAGCCTCTGCTACATTATTTCCATAGCTCCACGGATATACAAACCGTATAGCTCCATTCGCTACGCCGTTCCTTATCCATTCTTAAGGGAACAGTATAGGGTAGCCGTACTCAGCTGTTCCCATTAATCCAGCCCCAGCTATTGGGGCGGGGGCAGTTATTTCAGTAGCAATTAGCTGAAATGAGAATAACCTTACGAGGCTAAAGCCCCACGTTGCAGAAAAGCTGCTTTTTTTTGTAGCCAAAGTCCAGAGTGGCTTGAAAAGGAGTGGGCAATCTAGATGAAGCTTCTTATACTTTTCACTTTTGTTATATTCATTCCCCTTGAATTTTCGATGGATTTCAGTGGCTTTTGTGAAAAGTTGCTACGCTGTAATTTCCCAACATTGGAAATTGTTGTAAAATTACATATTGTGCGGACTACATTTCCCTGCACAGTTAATACCAGGCCATGCCAGCCTAGTGTTTGCCAAAAAGACTTTTGGGGACTATAATTGCTTTTGTTGTGTCCACCCGGAGATCTCCCAATATAGTCAATGGCTACAAAGAGATTTGAGTGTGATATTGTATTATTATATAGTAGTATAACCATATATTATTTGGCTATACAGATGCTACCTGCAGTGGAGCACAATCACCCGCTATATCCGTGCCCATCGATTATTGATCAGACTGCTGTAAATTCCGCCGTATCCACAGGATTTTTCTGTCTTATTCATGTGAAAGCTTTTGCAGAATGCCTGCAGGTCACACACAATCCTCTTACTAATGAGCCCGGACCTTAAGCAATGTCGCCCCGTGTATAAATCACACCAACGTGCAGTACATGGTAGATTTAATGCGCCTGTAATAGGTGACCTGGTTGTTCAGGGTTATTTTTGAAAAAAAAAAATCCAGCAAATTTTTGGTTTGCCTTCAGTGGTGCTAAACTATGGACAAATACAGATACAGAGGCTGCCCCAAGATAGCGGGGACTAAGAGGGAAGGTTTCAGGAGAATCAGGAGGATGCGAATGGACCTGTCTTGGATTGGAAATAGTTGAATTGAGGTGCGGTTGTCTACAGATATTTGGGGCGCCTCATTTGGATCGCCATGTGATTCACAGCTTATTTGATATCGGCCCTTCTATTTGGTTTCCAGTGTTTTTGATCATCACAATCGCCTATGGTGCAGCACCATCCAACCCAATACAAAAACGGTGCAGAATGAGCACCGTGAGGGTATCCTAAAGTCACCAATAGTGCAATGGTGCATAAACTGGATTTTCCAACTAAAGTCTGGCTTAACTAAGCTGACGTGACGACGCTGGGTTCATATTAATGTTGCCTCTGTGTTCACTTGTTCTGTTGGAGCCCCAAATAACGCAGAGGCGGACCACTAAAAACAGCAGTAACACACCAAGTCTGACCGACCCCATTGACAATAATGAGGCTATCGAGTGTCCATTGTTATAAAGCTGAAACCAGCAGAGGAAAAAGTCCTCCATGTAGGACTCTCTCTACCGATTTTCAGGTAGACATTGTGATGGAGTCTCCAACAGAGATGTGACCCTAGCCTGAGTTCAGTTCAGCAGAGCCGAGTTTGGGTCAGGAAATCGTCCGATACACAAACCAGTTTACCGCATGATAACTCGGCCATGGGAAATGACCCTTATAACTGGCACATAGCAGATGGTGACCTCTATCAAATTCTGTATAGCACATGGGCTCAGGGTTAAGTCAATGGGGATTAAAGGATAAGGAAGGTTCATGCTGGGTCTGTCAATTGGATCATGGCAACAGATTCATCATTGGAGTTGTGTGCTGTGAAAACTGGAAGTCATGATACCAAAGTGAACCAAGCCTTCCATGAATTAGGTTCTGTTCACCATCGCATTTGGAGCTTTTTCTGAGCTTCTCCCAGCTTTTCTGTTCTCTTTGAAGGCAAGAGCGACATCTGAAGCACCATTGATGGATCCACCAAATAGATTGTGATAGATAATGAACCTTTCTTGGTCGTGGATACCATGAAAGCTGGAAGTCGTGATGCCGGAGTGAACCATCCTCTCCTAAATTTTACTTTACTCAAGTTTTCTGCTGTGCCTATGGCGAGAACAGTGGAGGAAATGTGTTAGGACTGATGTGAGGCGCGTCTGAATTGTTAAGAGCCTTGAGATGCACAGAATGGAAGTCAATGGACTGGGGTCAATTTCTTGTATATCTCACATCAGAAAACTGGATCGAGCTATAATAAATATGTCAAGAGGTGGCGTCTCCGGCCCACGCAACTCCTCCCACATGCCCGAAGTGGTGACCTAGGCCCAGAATGGGGGACGTGGTGCATCTTTTCTGCAAGAAAATGGAGGACGTCATCACCCCTCTACACCAGAAAACTGGATGGGTTGATGAATTGGCCCAGTGTCTTACTGTCATAAATGCTTCTCGAAGGGATGTCTCCATCGTGAACAGACGCCATGACGTTAATGCGCACAGAGCCTTATATCACCAGATAGATTTGGCCCTCAGGTCTCGTGTATATCGTCTACATATCATGTCACTGTACATATGTAGCCTATTGCTTTCCCGCTCCTGACATGACGCGCACAGATTACAGTAATTACAATGACATTGCTCGGAGAAAGCGCGCTGAATGAAAGGTTGTAATGTAACACATTAAAATTAATTGTGATTTCATGGTAATTTACTACAATATTTTCTTGGGCATTTAAGCAGTCCCTGATTTATGTCACAATAATCCTGCGAGTACACACACCCAGTTACCTATCAGTAATTTTCCTGTGGATTTCACTCGGGTGCACAGAATATGAGCTGGCTGCCGAGATCCTTCATGCTTCTGGACTATTAAATAGTATAATTGTCTTCTCTATCTTCAAGGAGCTTCATTTTCGATGCTAATTGCATTCAATTTATTACTGGCGAGCTTTCCTCCACAATGCCAGGTATTCTGGGTACATGATGGATTGCATTGTAAAAACCGAATGGATGAGCGTGTTGTGCGGGGTCGCTCTAAACAAATGAATATTAAATCCAGTTGCTTCCTCCTTCATTTTCAGGTGCGGCGCGGTTCTCTATTATGATTTGATATGGCCGCCATGCTTATTGAGCAGTAATTAAAAATGGAGCGCAATAAATTATAATTAGGCGAAACACTGATCTGAACACCCAGGTCTGAAAATAACATTTTTAAGGGGTTCTACAAGATTAACCCCAGACGCAGCGCCACTCTTTCTTCCCTGGACTGTGCGGGGTATTGCAGCTCTGTCTCGGTCACTTGACCTTTGACCAGTTGATTTTTATACAGTAATTGGTGAAAATCAGGACAGTGGAGTCGGGGTTGGGACCAATTTTGGGTGGAGTCAGAAAAAATGTTGCCAGCTATGGTTTGTTACATATTTACTTTCATAGGACGATGGGTTATTAATGGACGATCTTTACGACTTTCCATGGGTGTCAGCCTTTTATGAAGGTGTCAAAGTCGGGCTTTTGAAAAATAGAGGGGTCGGAGTTGACCCTTAAAAAATGCTACAACACCATTGATGGATCGGTAGAAGCTGCCCAGTGGTCTGGCACTGAGCTTTATATCACTAGCCCAGAAGACCGAAGGATTAGCTACAAAGCTTTGACACCTTCTCTTGCCTTTGGCTTGTACGTGGTTACTTTTTTTTCCCCCAGAATCTCTTCTGTCCTTGGGTTGCCTCTGCTATTGCAGCTCAGGCCAATTGAAGTGAATTTGGCTAAGTATCTGTAGACTTGGGTAGTCCAGTTTTAAAAAGTAGGTTGTCATATTTACCTAATCATGGACCATCCATTTAAAGAAGTCGGCCAGGAGATTTTTTTTTTCTATGTTCTATCGCATCATCTGTATGGGGCCGCTGCCAGCAGCCATACTAGACACAGCGCTGAGCTAGAAGCAGATTGCTCCGATCCCTGTATTTTGGCTAGGCGCTGTCACTGGACCTCAACTCTCATGGGTTTAATGGACATATGAATTGTAGTACAGACACCGGGCCATGATACAAGGCTTCCAGTAGAGTTCTGTGTATGGTATAGGTGCCAATGGTGGTCCAATACAGCTGATCCATGTGGAGGTTCCTGTTTGACCCCACCGATCTGATATTTATTTATTAGGCCAACTCCTTTAAGGACTTATTTTGTGAGTTGTTTTGTCTGAGAAATATTTGGATCACCTACAGTACATCTGATCAGAACTTACAGCACCATAAATCTCAATGATCCCATGCATTCAGTAAAAAAGAGCCATGGCCAGGTCAGGAAATGTGGCCACCACCTGGACTATCTCATAGACCTAACCCGGCCATCAGAACGGCCCTACCCCTCAGCCTCCAGTACTAAACAGCCACTTCACAACCTCTCGGCTCCTGTCCAAATCTCAAGCTAGCAATGACTCAGCGGGAACTTTGGTATTCCAATTTTTTTTCCGAAAACCCTTTTGAGCCAAAGCCCGTAGGCTTGCTTCTAACGAAAGTATCTGTTCCTTCTAATTTGATGAAAACAGTGCGATGTAAATGAGTCGGCTCTAGTGAGTCTAGCAGATTAGCAGAACACGGGTGCCAGAACTCAACTGATTTAGCGGCAGGATTAGCCGGTAATATATCACTTGACACGGATTTCTGTTCTTACTGTTGGAATCCTTGGTCTTTCTATTGCGAGCACTGTACGCGGCGTCCTCGCGTGTAATAAACACCTGGGGCTGATAGACTTTATACCGTTTCATTTAATTAACTCTAAATCATTTAATGTTCTTCAGATCCCGTAACTCAAGTGTCTGCCTCGTAATAAGCGGCGTTTTGCGTGCCACTTTTAATTCCGCCTCACGGGCCCCGTTGTTTTCACTGGTATTTTGAGGGAATGCTTTGTTGACTTGTTCTCTGGAGAGAGATCTCGTGCGGCCCTGTCATTCCCCTCAGCTGTGTAAACTGCTATAAAACCTGTCACCGTCAATAACAATGGCATAAGCGCTGGAAATGCTGAATGACTTGGAAGCCGGATACGGCAGAGCCCGGCTGTAATTATTTTATTCGCCGAGTTGTAATTTGATGTCTAAAAACTATCGTCGACTCCCACCCGGCTTTTCTTTTTTTCCCTTGGGGATAAAGTTTGTTGGTTCAGCTTTATTGGACGGTCACATCTTCGTCGGAGGAGATGCAGTTGGCGGCTGCTTTGCAACAACAAATTGGGGTTTGCAGACTCCTGTTATGGAAACATTGGCGTTCCTACTTTTTAGGTGCATTATGGTATTATCCGATAAATGTCATGAATGCTTCCAAGGCCATACTCTGCAAGATGTGCATTGCAAATATCTCATTGCAGACCAACCTACGGTAAAAAATGGCCAAAATCCATTTGTGCTGCAGCTTTCGCAAGCATCTAGCCATGGGGTTGGCCCAGGTGAAATCCCAAATAGGCAACAATAGTCTGTAGCATGTGGCTGGGATTTGCTGTTAATCCCATCCATTACTCTTGGGCTGTGTCACAGCACCTTAAACGTTGGCCATTCCGATGTGGATAACACGTTGCGAACTTGCACCATGTGGACACCACAGATGAGGTCACTATGAGACAAGGTAAGGCTGGAGTTGGGTTACACTAAAATCACCTGAAATGATATTGTAAATCCATGAACTTTACTCAAAAAATCTTATTAGTTGTGGGGGTATATTTGTATTTGATGACAACCTATTACTACTTCAATTGGGTTTATCGTCCATTTTTTTCAGGCTCCAAGGTAAGTAGTAGGAAAGTAGACCAACCCTTGCCTATCTCAGAAGATCCACCACTCCAGTCAATGTGAAAAATACAAATTATCAATATGGTCTCTTTGATAGACATGGAGAACCTTTCACCACCAACTTCAACTCTAGCCCTCACCCTCCCCAAGCAATCAGTGCCGTTAGTTTCAGCACATTTACTACTTCAGTCAAGTGGGTGGTCCCTATCTTTCTGCTTCAGTCCAGAACCGCCCACCTGACAGTAAAGAGCATAATTGTGATGAAACAAACAAAGAAATTTGAGTTGCATTGGAATCGGTGGAGGTCGGAGTCGGACGTAGTGTAAGGTCCTATTTTAAGGGGTTTTCCTTTTTTTGAAACCTTCTAATGTTAGGTTCAGATGGATAAGATATTGTAGATCACTTTTCTACACTGTCTAAGCCCCAGAAGAAAGAATCTTGATGTCAAGTAGATACCCTTATCGAGGGTGTTCAGGTTTCCTCTGGTGGGCATAACCAAATGGTGTCTTATAGGTATATCATATGATTGGGTTACCAAAGACTTCAATGACTACTATGATCATCACCATCCGGGTAAACCTACCACTTGGTGTTTGGAGCCAATACTAAGTCACCAGATTGTCTGGAGATATTGGAGACACTTGGCAGCTATGTTCGTAGTCAGTAGAGAGGAAGTGACTGTACTAAGCGTCTTCAGGTCTACGAGCGGTTACTAGCAAAGACTAAGCCAGCCACCAACACTTCTAGCAAGATGAACACTTGCTCGGCCCATTGTAAGCCTGCACCACGCCTGAGGAGATGTGAAGGTTTATGCATGGTTGCATGTGTCTGTGGAGTTTACATTCGAGGTCTAGTGGCAGTAGATTAACTGGAAGTCGCTCCCTGCAATATGATTCATCCTAAGAGCTTGGAGATTATGTGCGGAGCCGTATGATACTCGGTCCCTGCATTATCTATGAAATTAGGCTGCTTTTTACAGGGGAATGGCTTATCTCCCTCTGTTTCCTCCATTTCATCCTTCTTCGTAAATGCCGAATTTGCTTGTCACCCCATCTGTTTACGCTTTATTTTTCCCTTTTGCAATGAATCCGCTACTTTTGAACAGGGATCTGGCAGGCATTTATCTTTTGAATTATACATATGTTTCGCTGTACCCAATATTCCCCAGGATTGTTGCTCCTGTTATAACAACAGGCTTGTGTTTTTTAATAGCGTGCCAGCACATTTGCACATGTTTTACAAGATGAGACAAGAAGAAAGCGGGTTTTGTACAGTGACCAATGGGGCTTGTGTTCACGATGTGACAATCTGTTTCTTGTCGTCAATTAGTGACATATATCTATATAAATAACGATCAAAGCCGCGTTCGGAAACCTCGCTACTGCGCTTAGGATGTCAGGACTGGGACACTTTAAAGGAATGTATAAATAAAGTTTTTTTTCAAACGATCTTACTTTTCTAGTTTGTTAATAAGACTGTTATAAAGGGAGTTTGTCACCAGAACCAAGCATATCAACCCAGCGCCACCGATAGGTTAATATTAGAGATGGGTGAATGAGATTTGTTAGGATTAATATTTTTTGGGAGGTTTGGTCCTCTATGTTCGTTTCGGGTCAACCTTGTTCATCGTCAACCACAATCGATTATTGTGAGAAGTGTCATGACATTGGTCAGAGGCTGGGAGAATCCTGAAGAAGATAATGTTGGAACACGACACGCCAACCCTTGGACTCCACTTATGTTACTCATGGGGCTGGAGTGATATGCTGGTTCTGGTGACAGTAACCTATCTATCTGCAGGGCTGGGGTGATATGCTGGTTCTGGTGACAGTAACCTATCTATCTGCAGGGCTGGGGTGATATGCTGGTTCTGGTGACAGTAACCTATCTATCTGCAGGGCTGAGGTGATATGCTGGTTCTGGTGACAGTAACCTATCTATCTGCAGGGCTGGGGTGATATGCTGGTTCTGGTGACAGTAACCTATCTATCTGCAGGGCTGGGGTGATATGCTGGGTCTGGTGACAGTAACCTATCTATCTGCAGGACTGGGGTGATATGCTGGTTCTGGTGACAGTAACCTATCTATCTGCAGGACTGGGGGGATATGCTGGTTCTGGTGACAGTAACCTATCTATCTTCAGGGCTGGGGTGATATGCTGGTTCTGGTGACAGTAACCTATCTATCTGCATGGCTGGGGTGATATGCTGGTTCTGGTGACAGTAACCTATCTATCTGCAGGGCTGGGGTGATATGCTGGTTCTGGTGACAGTAACCTATCTATCTGCAGGGCTGGGGTGATATGCTGGTTCTGGTGACAGTAACCTATCTATCTGCAGGGCTGGGGTGATATGCTGGTTCTGGTGACAGTAACCTATCTGCAGGGCTGGGGTGATATGCTGGTTCTGGTGACAGTAACCTATCTATCTGCAGGACTGGGGTGATATGCTGGTTCTGGTGACAGTAACCTATCTATCTGCAGGGCTGGGGTGATATGCTGGTTCTGGTGCCACTAACCTATCTATCTGCAGGGCTGGGATGATATGCTGGTTCTGGTGACACTAACCTATCTATCTGCAGGGCTGGGGTGATATGCTGGGTCTGGTGACAGTAACCTATCTATCTGCAGGGCTGGGGTGATATGGTGGGTCTGGTGACAGTAACCTATCTATCTGCAGGGCTGGGGTGATATGCTGGTTCTGGTGACAGTAACCTATCTATCTGCAGGACTGGGGTGATATACTGGTTCTGGTGACAGTAACCTATCTATCTGCAGGGCTGGGGTGATATTCTGGTTCTGGTGACAGTAACCTATCTATCTCTGCTCTCCTCGCCCATCTCACCCCTTTGTCCCGCTCACTAACTATATTGTAAGTACTGTATATAATACAATTATATTATGGACAGAAGTTCTACTTGTGCAAATACAACCCAAATTCTCTATAGGATCCTCAGATGTATATGTGCTGGAGGGTGTATATCGCCGGTGGATTATCGCAGTTTGTATTTTAATCATTCACAATTTTTTTTAGTTTTTGCCACAATTTTGCTAAGGTTCATGTAATCTAATATGTTTCTATGGCTTTGATTGAGGCCTGACATTGGGGGGCCACTGGTTAATATACTGATGGAGGATGCGGTTTACTCGATGATGTCCGCAATGTGGCTCGTCTGATGACAGATTTTTGACACGTCAGATTAATTTCAATTACAATGGCAGCGATTATCTTCACTTTGTCTCATTTACATAATTTTCTCCATTTATATGCAGATATAGCAAATTATTGCGAGATGTCATTGGAATTAATTGGAAAGCGCACACAACATTCTGATGGTCATCGCACTTGTGGCCCCAAAAGAGTCCCTAAACCTGCCGTGAACATTAGATATTAGATGGCAGATCCTATCAACCACTAATTGGGGCCACCAGTTGTCCTCGGTCTGTAGAGAGAAGGAACGTGAAGCGCGTCAGGTTGTGGTTCCTCATTGAAGTGTTGGAGGGGGGTTTTTTTTGCACATTATCCATAATGACATTGTCCACAAATATTAATAGAAAGGGACCCTCTAAGATCCTCATCTCCTCGCCTAGGTGGGACACATTTAGGAGCATCTCTAATTTTGGATGGTCTGTCCTGTCTTTTTCCCTGTGTTAGCTTTACCAGGTTTGCCGATGGTCCCCAACATAGGGACACGATGTGATCTGCTTAAGGTGTCCGTGCACTTTTCTAATGTGAAGTAGTCAAAAGTTTTTGGAATGCCCACCTTATATAGGTAGGTCTTTCCTTTAAAGGGTTGGGACACATTTGGAACCTTTTTTATAGCCTTAATCCACCCAAAATAGGAAACAACTTGGAAAAAACTCTTAAGGGATTGTCAGAAATTAGGAAAAGCGCTTGCTTTATTTCCCCCCCAAAAAAATTACCCTATAAGCTTTCATAGATTGTGTCTAGTAGTCAGATGGGTAAGTCTGAGATGCAGAACCGGACCCAACCCAAAGACAAGAGCGGAATGTTGTATGGCAACAATGTATTCATTTAATTCTATGCATACAGCCCTGCACAAAGAGTTCATGTAGTCAGATCTTGCAGTCACGTCTTACTCTCTCCTATCTTCCCCCTTTTTGATTACCTAACCTAGTAAGAAGTCCATCGAGTCCAACCTATAAAAGTGACCAAGTTGCTCCACAGGAAGGCAACACAACCCCACAAGGCTGACTCCAATTGCCCCATCAGGGGAAAAACTTCCTTCCCAAGTCTCTGGATCAACATCGTATCCCAAAATTACCTGTTCCCATTCAAGAAAGGCGAGCAGACCCCTCTTGAGCTTGTACAAGTTATCAGACATCACCACATCCTATGGCAGTGACCTCCATAGTCTCACCGCTCTTATTGTCTAGTGGGAAAGAGGTTTTACCATAAGTCTTAGACGTAGGGGATGTCCCAGTGTCACAGTCGCGGGTCTTGGTATAAAGACATCATTGGAAAGATCTATGCACTGTCCATTCATCTATTTGTACATTGATGGGAGTGGAATCACTAAAAACAGGGACTCCATAACCCTGGAGACTCATTGGTCTGCACCGGGGCTGTGAACACAAGCTGCTAGGACGTATGTGATCAGGATTATTCGGATGGCTGCTTTATTATTTATGCACTTCTTTGCAGAAGTCTGCACACCCTTTAATCCTTCATCATTACATTGGCATAGCCTGGAGATGTATGTTCTGTCACAGTTACATAATAAAATCGCACTTTCCGTTCCTCGCCGCCTTTTCCCAGCCCCTCTCCACAATGTCAGGGTAGTGATGATTCATTATGATGAATCTGATTTACTCCCAAACCTTTACAGCAATGTCGAACATCTGTCTGTTTCCACTGATCTCGACGTCGGTGCATAATACGCGCGGAGCTCAATCCCTTTTCTGAGTGACTTACCGCAGATGAATTGACACTGATGTGCCCTTGCCGGGAACATCTACTCTTGTCTGTCACCAAACTTTCAGCCGGAACTTTGCGCAGGTCTGCGGAGTGAATCAATAGGTAGAGGATGAGCGCTGCAGCCTGACCCCGCAACAATTATGCTGCATTCGGTGCCCCCTCGGAGCCGTGTGTGTGACCAGGGGTGACAGCGGGGTGGGTTTAATTGACTACAATTAGATCATCTGCTTATAATTCTTACATTAAAATTCGTCACTGCTCCCTTTGTAACCTTGAGATGTACATCTGTAGCTCATGGCTGCGTTTTATGCATTTTAACACCCTGAATGCTCACATTTTTGGGTGGATGTGAGAGGGGGAATTTGTTTAAATCTCTGGTATTCTCTGGAGCTGTCGCTGGTGCATCGAGTACCCATAAGGATCTTCGTTAATTAACCATTGCATGGCTGGAAATGACTGTGATGACATACTCGGACTGCCACAGGGTGAATATCAGGTGCCTAGGTCAGTCCTTTATTTAAAGCATTCTTATGTTGTCCAGTCCAAACAGAGTTGCCCATTCGTGAAGCCAATGTTTCCATATGTCCTATTAGAGCCTATGGATGTCCTAAAGGGGTTCCACCTCTATGAGCCGTAACAGAGGACTGCTAAGTAAGAGGGCGCCCTGCTCCGGAGACCCCCTTCCATATGTATATGTCAGGATCCGGCCCTACGCCATATTATAGCAGATTATTTGGAAGGAGCTGGACAAATTTTCTTTTAGAGACGGGCAAAGGGGTTTCCCATTCTTATATCAAGGTTAAAGGTGATTCGTCATTTGTAGGGACGCCGCCATGATATACATTGCCCTGCACCATGATTTGTAGGGACGCCGCCATGATATACATTGCCCTGCACCATGATTTGTAGGGACGCCGCCATGATATACATTGCTCTTCCCCATCATTTGTAGGGACACCACCATAATATAAATTGCCCTGCCCCATGATATGTAGGGACGCCGCCATGATATATATTGCTCTGCACCTTGATATGTAGGGACGCCGCCTTGATATATATTGCTCTGCACCTTGATTTGTAGGGATGCCGCCATGATATACATTGCTCTTCTCTATGATTTGTAGGGACACCACCATGATATACATTGCTCTGCCCCATGATTTGTAGGTACGCTGCCATGATATACATTGCTCTGCCCCATAATATAACACGGGTGACATATAATAATTACATCTCATTACCATCTAGCCGGTCCTCAGTGACAGATACCATCAGGACTTGTTGCTGTGTTGCCGGTCGGACGTCATGACACCCAGGTGGATGAAATAAATTGCTGGACTTTTTTCTCTGTTAATTGCCTTTTTAATCATGGAGAAATTGCTCCTATTTGCATGAATACTCCGCACTCTCGGATTTGTTGGCCGTTGTCGCCGGTATTCATTACACAATTAATTTTTTTTCCTGTTCAATCATCTTACAAAAGAAATAGTTTCCAGCCATTTATGTGAAATGGTCTCCAATACCGAAAAATTAACTGTTTGTATTGTCTTATGACGGGTTACAACGGCTGGAAAATGTGTGTAATAGTATACGGGGGTGGTATCGGACTGCTCGCGTACTGTATATAGAGAGATTATTGTACAGTATATAGTATATATGTAATAGTACACGGGGGTGGTATCGGACTGCTCGCGTACTGTATATATTATATAGAGATATTATTGTACAGTATATAGTATATATGTAATAGTACACGGGGGTGGTATCGGACTGCTCGCGTACTGTATATATTATATAGAGATATTATTGTACAGTATATAGTATATGACTGCTAGTATATATGTAATAGTACACGGGGGTGGTATCGGACTGCTTGCGTACTGTATATATTATATAGAGAGATTATTGTACAGTATATAGTATATGACTGCTAGTATATGTGTAATAATACACGGGTGGTATCGGACTGGTCGCATACTGTATACATTATATATGGAGAGATTATTGTACAGTATATAGTATATGACTGCTAGTATATGTGTAATAGTACACGGGTGGTATCGGACTGGTCGCGTACTGTATACATTATATATAGAAGAGATTATTGCACAGTATATAGTATATGACTGCTAGTATATGTGTAATAGTACACGGGTGGTATCGGACTGGTCGCGTACTGTATATATTATATAGAGAGATTATTGTACAGTATATAGTATATGACTGCTAGTATATGTGTAATAGTACACGGGTGGTATCGGACTGGTCGCATACTGTATACATTATATATAGAAGAGATTATTGCACAGTATATAGTATATGACTGCTAGTATATGTGTAATAGTACACGGGTGGTATCGGACTGGTCGCGTACTGTATATATTATATAGAGAGATTATTGTACAGTATATAGTATATGACTGCTAGTATATGTGTAATAATACACGGGTGGTATCGGACTGGTCGCATACTGTATACATTATATAGAGAGAGATTATTGTACAGTATATAGTATATGACTGCTAGTATATGTGTAATAGTACACGGGTGGTATCGGACTGCTCACGTACTGTATACATTATATATAGAAGAGATTATTGCACAGTATATAGTACATGACTGCTAGTATATATGTAATAGTACATGGGGGTGATATCGGACTGCTCACGTACTGTATATATTATATAGAGAGATTATTGTACAGTATATAGTATATGACTGCTAGTATATGTGTAATAGTACACGGGGTGGTATCGGACTGGTCGCGTACTGTATACATTATATAGAGAGAGATTATTGTACAGTATATAGTATATGACTGCTAGTATATATGTAATAGTACATGGGGGTGATATCGGACTGCTCACGTACTGTATATATTATATAGAGAGATTATTGTACAGTATATAGTATATATGTAATAGTACACGGGGGTGGTATCGGACTGCTCGCGTACTGTATATATTATATAGAGATATTATTGTACAGTATATAGTATATGACTGCTAGTATATATGTAATAGTACACGGGGGTGGTATCGGACTGCTCGCGTACTGTGTATTCTATATAGAGAGATTATTGTACAGTATATAGTATATATGTAATAGCACAGGGAGGTGGTATCAGACTGCTCACATCCTACTAATATTATGAATGTGAAAGTTTGTGTGTTTGTGTGTTTAGACGTTTGTTACTCAATCACGCAAAAGAGGCTGAATGAATTTGGATGATATTCAGCACATAGATAGATTGTAACCTTGATTAACACATCGGCTACTTTTTATCCCGGTAAATGACACGGCTTCACGACTGTTATGAATTTATGTTCATATACTATATTAAAATGCTCTTGCTGCCAAGACTATCAATTAATTGCTGATAAAGCCAGGTATGTAATCTCTCTATGTAAACACACAGATAACACTGAGTCCATTGTGTACAAGCATCTGCATATTATCTGATCTACATAAGTGTTTTGTGTCCCGTTCAACCAGAGGGAGGAGGGGGGAGACAAATGCAGGAAGCGAGAAGCAGACACTCCAGGGAGCGTGCTCAGACACTGAGATGGGAAAACCCCTTTAATCCAAATTGGCAGTTTCCCAATTTTATTCATGCCGGAAAAATGAAAATCTAATTTGTTGCAAAGTTCTCAAAAAACGAGAACTATAGGTAGCACAGAAGAAACTATCACACCCACCTTGTCCTTGAGAAGAGCCAAAAGCCCCATTGCCTTGAGACCACCAATATTATACATCCCACATGGTTGAGGACTGTTACAGATTTTACATTGGGAATCAGAAACTTTTAAAGAGTAGTTCAGATTAGAAAGATTAAGACAGTTTTATTTTACAAACAGTGCCACACTGGTCTCCAGGTTATGTGTGGTATTGCAGCTGAGCCCCATTCACATTAGTTTAGCTGAGCCGCAGTACCAGACACAACCTATGGACAGACGTGGCGCTGTTCCTGGACAGTCTCTTTTAGCCATGTAGATGTTTAATCTGTTGCATGGGGTTAAGCTGGGCAGGGTACGCCTGGTGGATCTTACTCTTTCATGAATACATATTTTTGTTTTCTGTATAATGGCCTTAAGTCTCTTTGTGTATTAATGATAATCCGCATTTGTCGCTGTACGGTTAACTATTGGAACGCATTGCCTGCCTTTGTCTATCCACGGCTGAGCACTGGGACCCCGGTGGGGATGAAGGTGCTCACAAGTGGTGATGTGTTGCGAAGAGGCATGTTTAATCCTTTTATTAATGTAGGGTCAAAAACATTCTGTTGTGGAAGAGCCGGAAGCGTCTATCTGCTAAACTGTATCTTTATGCATTGTTGTCAGACATTAGAAATCTCCTACGGCAATACTGGATTAATGCAAGCGTCTCCGAACACAGCAGAGCCTTTGCATAGCTAAGTAAACCCAGATTATTGCATCTGTACAGCAAACTGGAGTCTTTCTACTCCGGCTCGTTCCTCCGTTACTATTCCTCCTGACCATCCCAGAAGCTTCTTCTGTTGCTTTCTTCTGGTTTCTACTATTTTTTAAGGAAGCACCAAAGATTGGTAACTTTTTCATTAACCTTTAAATCCCATCAATATTCAATGTGCCTTTGCCCTCTTCTCGGTACTTGCAGATAGTTTTTGGCAGAACTGGGCAGGGAGGTTGTTCCCGCCGCCATCTTGGAGAACTAAGCCCAGATCTTCTGTGGATGTTGCTTGCTCCAATCCATCTATCTCTTCATGTCATCCCAGACAGACTGGAGGGTGTTGACATCAGGGCTATATCTGTGGAGGCCGGATCATCACTTCCAGGACTCCTCCCTCAAAGGGTAAAGGTATCTAGGAGTCTCGGGTCATCATCTGTGGCCAGCAATGGATATAGGAAAAAGTCGAAAAGTGTTCGATCTTGTGCAATTAGAAGTCATGGTGGCAAATTCCTCAAGGTCACAACCTAACTCGACTCACTGACATTAGGGTCAGGGGATAATCGTACACATTAGGGAGAGTGTGTGCCTACATAGGCAGTACGGAGACTTACAAGTCATTCCTTCTCCGTTAGGGATTCTGGGTAAAAAAAATATGCAAATCTATTCTCCAGGATGTAATTAGGAGAACAGTGCCTCTGTATGCCGCCCTCCTGAGGGCAGCCCCCTTAAAGAGGACCTTTCACCATATCTGGGCACATGCAGTGTTATATACTGCCGGGAAGCTGACAGTGCGCTGAGTTCAGCACACTGTCGGCTTTCCCGATCTGTGCCCGGTGTAAAGAGCTTACGGTGCCAGTACCGTAGTGCTCTATGGTCAGAAGAGCGTTTCTGACCATTAGCCAGAGACGTCCTTCTGCCTCGCGGCGCCAATCGCGCTGTGCTGTGGAGCCGGGAGGAACACCCCTCTCCCTCTGCTCACACAGCTCGTCCATAGACGAGCATTATCAGGAGCGGGAGGGGGGTGTTCCTCCCCGCTCCACAGCACAGCGCGATTGGCGCCGCGAGGCAGAAGGACGTTCCTGGCTAATGGTCAGAAATGCCCTTCTGACCATAGAGCACTACGGTACCGGCACCGTAAGCTCTTTACACCGGGCACGGATCGGGAAAGCCGACAGTGCGCTGAACTCAGCGCACTGTCAGCTTCTTGGCAGTATATAACACTGCATGTGCCCAAAAGTGGTGAAAGGTCCTCTTTAACATCATGCATGACTCAGTTAACAAGCCTACTGACATGATGCGGATTTAATTGCCAAATTAGTATTTCTATTCCAAAAGGAACAGATTCCCAGCTATGGACAGCGCTGTTTCGGTCTTTTGGACCTCCTCAGCATAGCGTAGGGATACTAATTTGGCAGAGTGAGAGACTATAGACGAGGGTCAGGGGATAATCGTACACATTAGGGAGAGTGTGTGCCTACATAGGCAGTACAGAGACTTACAAGTCATTCCTTCTCCGCTAGGAATTCTGGGTAAAAAATATGCAAATCTATTCTCCAGGATGTAATCAGGAGAACAGTGCCTCTGTATGCTGCCCTCTAGGGACAGCCTCCTTAACATGATGCGGATTTAATTGCCAAATTAGAATTTCTATTCCAAAAGGAACAGATTCCCAGCTATGGACAGCGCTGTTTCGGTCTTTTGGACCTGAAGGGGTCACAAGGCGACACACAAATCTTTGGTCATGTGCTAAAGTCCTCTTATATCCCCCTTGCTACAAATAAGGTCAAAAACAATCATAGAATAGGCGGCCATTTTGAACTGCAAGCCCTGGAGATGTCTATTTTTTTTTTAGGGTTTAGGGATTGTCCTGAATATTGATGGGCTATATCTCACTGGGTCAAGCAGGTCTATAACCCAAGGCTTTATCGGTGCACTACATGTAGAGTCGTGGGTATTATGATTTCCAACAGAATTTTGTAAAGCTACTTCCCGATGCAGAATCGAGCTTCTTTATATTCCCTCTTCTATTCCTTTCAAGGCACAAACTTTTATGCTCGAGCAAGTCAACTGGCCTTGAAATAAAAAGACAATAAATCCCAATGCACGGCGCCGATAGACTTTCACTAGGTGCTACTTGTAAGTAAACTTCACTTTTATTATATTCCGACTATGCTGGCTGCAAAATGATTTGTTGTTAAAGCCTTGTCTTGCAGATCACAAATCTGCATTTATAGCTTTACCAGCAAGCTTGTTTAGGCAAGTCGCTTACAACACCTTTATATTCCCCGATGACTGTAAATCCCGTCCATATACCGCTACCGGCAGCTGGATCTGACAGTGTAATACCGCCAAGAAACTAAAGCCACACAATGCTAAGTGGTTGTAAAGCGCACGGAACCCGGATGGGGAAAAAAGGGTAAAATTGTCTTCAATAACTTTAATAACAGCTTTGTAATATTATTCAAGTCAAAAAATTACTATCAACGCCTAGTGGAGGGAGATCTACTAAGCCAAATGATCTACATGACCGACAGCTGGTCTCGTCTTCAACCTATACATTGTAATGGTGCAAAACACCCTCAATAATTGAAATGTTGGATATACTATATGAATAGGGAGTGGTTAGATCCCATCCATTATACTGCTACTGTCCAAAGCCACAGGTTAGTCGCCAGTGATTTCGCAACAAAGAACCCACTGCGAGTCCTCGGCCTTAGACACTTTCCGTGCTACACTAAACCAAAAGGTATGGTTTATAGATGAGGGTTGTGGCTTGCAATGCAACAAATTGGGTCAAAACGTTGGCACAAAAATTGGTCAAAAGTTGCCCAACCAAGATGTGACGTAGTTAGAAAAATGTGTTTCAAATTTCAGAGCTAATTCTACACATCTGGTCTAGTTTTAATAGAAATTCAGGTCACAACAATTTAGCCCGTATCCACACGATAGGGGGTAACTTGCTAATTGGTGGGGGTTTGGCCACTGGGACCCTCAATGATCACGAAAACTGGGGTGTTTTGCACCCGAGTTTATATGAAAGAGGTAGTCGGTAATACGCAGCCTTCTTCCACTCAATGGGAACTGACAGAGATAGCCAAAGTACAATGTCTATCTTTAGTGGTCCAATTGAAATGGATGGCGTTGGGGTTGTGCTCTTCCAACCACTCGCGTCATTCACACTGAAGTGTAAAACATCCCCGTCTGTGGTTGTATATACAGTATGTTGCAGCTCAGCTATATTCTCGACAGTGGAACCAATACCAGTGACAACCCATGTTTGAGTGTAGAACAAAGAAGCTATGCCTTACTGATCCTGGATGACACTTATGAACCAAATATTTTCCAGATTTTCAGCAAAGGGAATTGTCATCCATTCCCCACTATTCAACAAAACATCTACTGTTTGGGCTACGGAGGTTTAGTCTGAAATTTGTAAGATTCTTCTTCTCAAACCATAATGCCCATGGCAAGGAAATTGAAGGAACCCATTGAGAGCTTTACCTACGAGGACTCCGGCGTACCCTCCAGTCTTATGGTTGGTCACTGTTCTACTCCTCTGCTTACGGAACATATAATTCGTGTCTATTGCTATAACCAGCAAAAGGAGATGATGGATGAAGAGCACCCAAGATATTTGCTCTCGAAGCTGAAGTGAACTGTGAATGTCGCTCCCCGAGCTGCGCCGCCTCTCACCTCGATCCCTTGCAGCAAGTCTGGTGGACTGTAAAAGTCTCTGTTCTTTGTCGGTCTTTCCTTCATGCCTCCCCTGTCCATCTTTTAAACACTACGAGACGGAGAACCGCTGAGAAAATATAGCTTCATTTAATGAATTCTTTCTTTCTGACCTACACACTCCGCTTGGCCTTGGGCATCGTAGTCTCCTGGTTATTACGGATTGGGGCTGCAACTTCTTCAATTTACTTTTTATTTTTGTTGACTGTAGATTCCCGCGGTTATGTCTTATAATATAGACCGTTACCGACAAGCGCAATGAGCCAACACCACCTGGTAGGTTTTGCATCTTTTTGAGAATCTTTGAGTCGATGTCCTTGAGCTGCAGAAAAGGACGGAACAGTAATTTTTTTATGTAGAATATAAGATGCAGACGCCATGTAGAACAACTCCACTGAGCAGAAGCTGAAGGGTAGTCTACAAAATGATTACGCCTTGAAATTTCACACCTTGAGACAGATGCTATCATGGGAACACAAGGTCTCCAGAGGCTGATGTGCGGAGCCTCAGGTGGTTGCTTCCCTGTTTTCGATCAGCGGTAGGCAGTGATGACACATGCTGACAAAACACCGTCTCGGAGCTGTCTCATCTTGTTTCATTTATACAGAACAAAATAAACCCCGGGCAAAGGGGCTGCTCGGCGTCACAGGTAGACACTAGTAAAGGAAAACATACTTGTGTTCTACCCTGCAAAAGTGTAGCATCTACATGACAGCCAAAAAATGAAATCAGAGAGAAGCTTCCAAGAAGACACAAATACCACCGATATTCAGAAAGATCTTAGCGTGAACGGAAATTTAGCATTGGCCATGTATGGAAATAGAGCTTTACCGAATACTGAAAGGTTGGCCATCAATGGCCAGTGGTCCTTGATGTTTGCTGTCCAAAAATTTCCTAGAATATCTCTAAACCACTCGTAGCACTTGAGTCTGGTGGCAAAATAAATTGCTCGAAGCTTGAAAGAGGGAGAGAAATGTAATGTTGTTGCAGTAGGTTTTCATTTTTAATGTTGGTTACATATTTATCATACTCCTCTACAGCTCCTATAACCTACAGTAGGAAAATGACACCGCTATATCAAGTCTAAGCTACGACACTACTGCGTTGATCCAGTGAAAGGCAAAAAGGTTACCCGTGAGATTGATACCAATTGACCCATTAGGAAAAAAAATTCCATACCGACTCCAAATTTGGTAGAAATTTGTACTGATAAGTTTTGAGTTTGAGAAAGGACATTCAGGCCCATCTTGAACTTGTGCAATGAGTCAACTATCACAGAGTCCCATCATCTCACTCGCTGCCTATGATGATGGGGTTTGATCCATCAGCGTTCTGTCCTTGTCATAGTCACAGACCCAGGCATAGAAAGGTCATTAGAAGATCTGAACTGTCCAAGGACATCCAATGGATTAATCTTCTGTCACTTCAGCCAGAGATATAACTAACTACAAGGGGCCCCATAGCAAAGTCAGGAAAGGGCCACACAATTAGGAAGCGGTACGAGCCTTTGGCATATTATCTACACATCGGGGAAACCACATAGCAGTGCTATATCCACTGTTTTATTCATAAGTATTATCAAACCCAAGACAGTTTCCAATTTCGGATCCCCGCTGGCTCTCTTATGTAGTTTTTTGACTTGTCCCTATTCTTCAAGCCATGTGCTACACAACTTTGACAATTAGAACGACATCCATCTCCACCATTGCCAGACGTTCACACTCCACGTCTTTGTAAATCTTGATTATCTGACAAGGTTTCATTCATTCCTTTATTTTTATCGAATAAAAAAAAAAAGCAAAAAGTTACAAAAGAAATCAACAATTGCTATTCTACCTCAAAGTGCCAGAAAAATATTCATACGTATAAACTGCTGATCAAAGCCGAACTGTCACTAAGAATTTACTGGGGTGAGCTGAACCGTTATTATATTCCTCATCTAAATATCAGACCCTATTTTTTTTCCCGTAGAATGTGCTGAATTCCGAAGTCGTATCCAGGAGCGAAGACTGAAGTTATAGAAATATTTTATCTCTGCATTTTAACTCATATTGGCAATAATTTTGGGAAGGAACAGCAATATTTTGATTCAGTGAACTGAATAATGTATAATTGTATCCCTATAGTTCAGTCCTAAACTTGAGATGAAATTTTTCTCATTTTTTGTATAGTCTACGCTAAGGCCAAAGCAGAGCTGTACATATTTTTACACCCGGCCCTCGTATTAGTCAACTTTTCATCCATTAAAGGAGAATTTCACCCAAATCCTAAAAATGAAGCATCTTTCAGGAGATGGAGCAGATGTGGCCAGATGTTGGTCTTTACGTTTTAATGACTTCCACCGATATTGTCATTTTTCTATTTGGTTGCGGAAGTCATTTTTGAGTATCTTTTTGAATGAGGCCCTCGAAAAGGGGGGCAAAGGTGTCACATCACTTTGTCATTGATTGAACAGATTATGGTTGGTTGTGGAGCCTATTTGGAAACTCAGCAGGAAGGATCCAGCTGCCCTGCAGCACCTCCAGAGGGGAAATAAGGTATTACAGTTTTAATTGAAATTAATAAACTGGCCATTGAATTCATGGACATGCCAAACGCTCCATACAAGGACACTCTTTGTAGCCTCTTTGGCTGATAAGTGTAGATCCTTAGCAGAAGACTCCTCTATTTAATTCAGAATCCCCCGAGTAGTCATGTTTTTTGCTTCCGAACCTGGTTATCTTGTAACACTCAACACAGTACATATCCACCTAAGAGAAAATGTAAAGGACGACACATCTGTATATTTAATTAAACCAAATAAAGAACATCCACTAATTATTTTTTATAAAAAAGTTACCGAATAGATTTCAACATTTACAAAAATGGTATTTTTTGTTCGTCGTCGTCTTCTATTTCCCCTTTTTCTTCTATTTCTTCGTCGTTGCAATTGTCTTCTTAGTCGTCATCATCTTCTTAGTTGTCCTCTTCTTCTTAATCTTCCTCTTCTTCTTAGTCGTCCTCTTCTTCTTAGTCGTCCTCTTCTTCTTAGTCGTCCTCTTCTTCTTAGTCGTCCTCTTCTTCTTAGTCGTCCTGTTCTTCTTAGTCGTCCTGTTCTTCTTAGTCGTCCTCTTCTTCTTAGTCGTCCACTTCTTAGTCGTCCACTTCTTCTTAGTCGTCCTCTTCTTCTTAGTCGTCCACTTCTTCTTAGTTGTCCTCTTCTTGGTCGTCCTCTTCTTCTTGGTCGTCCTCTTCTTCTTGGTCGTTTTCTTCTTCTTGGTCGTTCTCTTCTGCTTGGTCGTCTTCTTCTTCTTGGTCATCCTCTTCTTCTTAGTCATTCTCTTCTTCTTAGTCATTCTCTTCTTCTTAGTCATCTTTGTCTTCTTAGTCGTCCTCGTCTTCTTGGTCGTCTTCTTCTTCTTAGTCATCTTCTTCTTCTTAGTTGTCCTCTTCTTCTTAGTTGTCCTCTTCTTCTTAGTCGTCGTCTTCTTCTTCTTAGTTGTCCTCTTCTTCTTAGTCGTCATCCTTTTCTTTTTTTTATCATTCTCTAGCTTTATTTTGTACTTTTCTGTGCCTTTTATAGTTTCCGGACTTTAAGGTCTTGGTATTTTTAGACGATCATCTCCTTGCAGCAATGTGTTGAAGCCCAAGTGACGTTCCTGGAAGCCTTCTTATTTATGAGGCTGGAAGATTGATATGTTTCCTTACCCACTGTGAAGGCTTAGTTTGTAATCAAAGAACTAATTAGACATCTATCTGAAACCTTTGCACTTTATAGACCAAGTGTAAAATATATTAATGTCCTATTTCTCCGACTGCCAGCCTTTCTCATTTATACATCTTCCCTCTACTCGGTCATCACTAAAATAGATTTTTCTGCTGGTTTCTCTATTTCCATGATACCGGCTTTTAGTGGGCTTAATTGCAAGCAGTGTAGCTTTGAAAACAACCATCATTATAATCGACTCAAGAAAAATATTGATTCTCACCGGGTCTAGCGCACAAAATATCGGCAGCAGTATGTCAGCACAGAGAACAGGCAGCAAGATCAAAACAAGGAAATAAATATTCTGTCTCTGGAATGGAAATAAAAGGGAAAGAAAATAAATAGCTCGGCTTCATCATCTTCCTCTGCCTTCCACAGGAGATGATCCATTGACCCACAGCTAATATGTCCAATTTTACCTCGCCCGCGCTGTCGTCTCGACTTACAGGGGTGGAAATGTTGCAATTTTTAACAAAGAGAACATAAGGAAGATTAGAAAAACATGGTAGCTTTCTTCGAATAAGAGGCCCACACATATTGGTGAATCATGTCTGGTGTAGGGTGCACTTAATTGAATCCTGTGGACTGTCGTGGCACTGGTCGAAGCGCCAACTTTTCGTAGTTTTGGACAACCTCTTTAAAAAGATATCACAAACAACATAGCATTTTAACAAGTGGTTATTCAAAGGTCTCTGACGATTCCGCTATCATAGTCCTAGCATTGGAGCACTAATTTACAAAAATTTTGCAAATTCCCTTGCAGATGCATAACGTTCAAGTCCACCCTTATAGTTTGGGAAGTTTGTAGTTCATGACTCTCCCGGATTATATTGAAAGACGATTGTACAGTTTTTGCCATGAACTCGTATGATAGGCCATTAGTTTAAAATCGTTGAGGTCCTACATTTGGCTCCACACCACAGACAGAATTGGAAGCCAAGGACTCCATACACTGCAGTGGCGAAGTCTCCCTATTACACCTCTGCCCCCATTCATTCCAAATAGGAGACGAGTTTTTGATACCACAGCCACTACTACCGTGTAAGAAGCCATCTTTACAATGCTTTTAGTTCCATACACTGTGCAAGTACCAGCAATTGGGTGCCAGGTGTCAGCCCCCCCCCAATCTCAAACTAATGACTAGCCCTAAGAACTTGCCATGGGGAAAAAGTAAGATATCGTGTTATAAGCAACATCTGAGGGTTCCTGCACCTCCTGTCATGTTGTTGGCGCTTTAGTCAGAATTTTCTCAAAAAATTGGGGCCAAATTGCGATTGGTTTGGCCAACTATAGACCTTTTAGCAGATATATGAAATGTCATGCCCCTGAAACAAAGATTTCAGACACTCGGATAAACTTTGAGCTCTTCATCGCTGTTTTAATCTGTCACTGTCTTATCTGCTACTTTACTATAAAGATCCTTCTGTAGCTTCACACCGATTAGAATACAAAAAAATATGTCCTGTCAGTCCTGAAGGGTCCAGATATCCTAATACTTTGCTAATTTTTATGTAGCCCTTGACAAGCCTGTCCATCACTTTTTTCAGTTTGTGACTTGGACAAGGAGATTCCATGTCGTAAAGTGAAGTTTATGGTTATCCTCTACAAATCACTCCGCGTCAAATACGACCTTTCGGTCTTGGGGAAAGATTACTGGAAGGTCCCGGCTAGTCCGTGATGGGATGTCTTAATAACCTGTCTGGAGACACCTATTTAATGATCGAGGTGAATCCTAATTAGATGTCTGTACCCAACGTCGTAAATACTTGCTTTACAATTGTCAGTGATGCAACTTTTTGACTTTGTTTGGAAAGGAAAAAATAGAAACAGGTGAAGACGGGAAGAATATTGTGATGTATTCCGGAGAAAGGGACTTTGTTTGCCAGGCTGACAGCTGTTACCCGACGTGCACATGGGGCCTACTGGCAAAATGCTTCAATTTGTTTGATATCTGGGTGTTTCCTCCTGTGTTTTGATAATTGTGGAGATGTCGTCTGCATAAATCGTCTCTCTCCCGTACCTCAGGCAAGAATTCAATGCTCCAAGAAGGCAGACATTCAGTTGGGAGACACGACATGAAGGAAGAAAAGATGTCAAAATAACATGCTCTAAAAGGACTTACTTTCTTCTAGTCTTGTCAAAAGTCTGACATGTAGTGAACGTAACGGGGGAAAAAAAAGTGTGGCTCATTCTCTCGAAAAAAGGAGAATTTTTTTATTTTCAAAATTTTGCTTTTGTCATATACTCAAGGAAGACGGCATGCATTGCTTACAGAGCTCTTAGTCCAAAATACCTACGATATTTTGTATAATATACATGGAAAGGGAATCTAATTTTTTGGAATTTTTTGAAAAATGTGATATTTTAAAGGGGTTTGTCGGTGATTAAACTTTAGATTTAGCAGACTATAGCCATTTATTTCAGTTGTAATTGTTATTTTGGGGGAAAAGCTCCAGTCCGTACATATTGCTGGTACATACTTGTCACGATCCTTGGAGTTGTTTTGATTCCCTCTCAAAATGTATACCTAATGTGTCCATTACTGATTCTTATTAACTGCCATGCACAATAGCAGGAATCACTATGCTCTGGTACAAGAGGGAATAACCTACTGAGCATGTGTGACCACCAATGTTGGACATTCTTAGAGGGACTCAAAGGAACATCCAGGCTCGCCATTACAAGTAGCTACAACAGTATCTCGACACAGAAACCTCAGCTTCTGAACAGTATTAGTAGTAATCTTCAGTTTAATTAAATTCTAAAGATATATCAGTAATATTAGATCTGTGGGGTTTTGACACCCGCCACCCTCATCAAAAGAATGTAGCAGGAAGGAGACAGCTCCGTTCTCTATGTAGTGGTTGAACAGAGTCAATGCAGCTTAGGTCCAATTCAAATGTATGGCAGCTGATCTGGCCACTACAAAGATAACAGCGCTGTCTGCTGCCTACGCCATTCTCTGCATATCCTCTGCTGAGAACAACTGATTGCTAGGGGTGTCGGGTGTTGGAATCCCATCATATTTTTTACCGTGGCAAGTTAGGGAGTTAGTTTTAGAACACACCAAAACCCAAGACGCAACCTATAACTATGTAGCATGTGTTTGTCTAGATTAGTGTTTCCCAACCTTTTGAGCATCCATAGAAAAACAAATGTCCTAAGGACACAGCATGCATTCATTTTATCAGCCAGTGTGTCGTGGCCCCCTTGGCTGGTTTCCAAGGCACTCCTGGGTGTTGCGCCATCTTTTATTGGGAATCGGTAGTCTCTATGATCATTTGGTGTATTGGTCACCAAACAGTGGCTCTCTAGCTATGGGAATAGCAAACACTCCCAGGATGCCGTGCCAGGTACAGATGTCAGTTGTAGTTTTCCAATAGCAAGAGACCACCAAGGGAATGGGATTGAATCAAGAGTTGTCGTCTGAAATTAGAACTATGGTCTTTCCACTTACCCATAAAAAGTATTTCTTGCCTATGTGATATGTTAGAAAGGTTCATGGTGGTCCGAGAGCTTCAAACTCCTGAAGTTCTGAGAATTAGAGATACCCGGTCACTATTTTTGTAGCTGTAGTGTGCGGTTAGTTCCCGGTAACTTGATGGGTCCTGGGGTTGATGGTCGATAGAGGCTAGGCCTTCCTTCGTATGGATTATGGTGGCTTTCCCTTAGTAATACATCCAGACTGTCGAGTAGGACGAGTTGTGTCTCCACTCATGTCCGCTGTAGAATCTGCATCTCTTCCACCAGTCTAGACGAGTGACATGAAATGATCCACCAGCCTTTTACCCATTCTCGATGGATCTTTTTTTTTTCACCTTATCCGTTGCGATTTGTCTCTAATATGGAAGATTCTCCTAATGAAACTTTTTTATTTTTGTTTTCAAACTTTTCTTCAACTTTGAAACATTTGGCGTAAATAGCATTAATCCTCGTACTGTCGCCAGGGGCCTTCACATCACAAATATTATAAAAACCATTAGCGCTCGGAATAATATAGCAAAATGAAGCTTCAAGACACATCTTAATCCCTACTATCTTTAATGAGCCCAGCAAGTGTAATTGTAATTGTTTGTTTTCTTAAACACATAGCAGCGATGGCTTTCCTTTCGTTGGGTTTGCAGGCAAAAATTGGAAGAATTAACTGCGGTATTTGCAACTTGAGTTATTTCCCTGGGACTTGAAAAACCTTCTTAATTGTTCTTTTTTTTTTCTTCGAGATTTTTGGAGTTTGTGGCCTTGCCTCGCAGCCTTCACCTTCCTGAAATGTAAAGCAATTGAGGAAGGAAGACTTTATAAGTGAGATGAATGAGATTTGCGGGCTTAGTGGAAAGGGTGTGCGGCGGAATAATTTGACTCGGGCTGATCTTGACCTGGAACGTCTTTCATGACATTTTAATTCATTAAATCCGTTTTTTATTGTAAACACGCAGTGCACGGAAACACGTTTCGGCACGGATAAAATAGAAAGACATAATTAATCACAAGCCGGTGTCTGTACAGTTGTAAAGTAACAATCGTTCTCGCCCAGTTTTGCCTCACAGGATTTTTTTTTTTTTTATCATTTTTTCATTCCCAAAGCTTGCGGTCCACCCACCAGCTTCCCACGCTCTTACATACGTCTATGTTCTCTCCCTCTCAACATTAGGAATCCAGCACACTAGAATCTGAGTTAGAAGGGAGAATGTTATCTCTAAAATGAATATGAGCCGTATCCTCTGGCCTGCAGCTAGACTACGCTCTCGGAGTGATGCAAATGAGGCTAGTGTGACCCAAATGCTCTAGTTATTGGGAACAGGGGCGGGCCTATGCACAAAGACTATAATGGTCACTCAATGTTCAACTAAATTTGCATAGACCAATAGTACAAGGTAATATAAGAAACTTTGTAACATATCTTATCAAAGGAAAATACCCCTCCACTGTGAAGATCTGGCTGTTACCTCCCACTCCCTACTAAACTCTTCATTCACCCTGAAATCTTTGCTGAATCCATCTTGGTCTCCAAAGATGGACTGTTAGTTAACTAAACTATCAGATTACATGCTGCCCATAGAAGATGAGAAGAGGTGGTGCCGAGAGAGAGAGCTGCTGCAGCTAGTAGTATGTATTATAGCTGTATGCACCCCGAGATGATCAGTACTTCTCTATATATCTTTTCCATGATTTTACTTGATTCTGAGGCCCAGTTCACATCTGTGTTCAGGTTTCTGTTCAAGGAGTCTACTGGGGCCCCCCGAAACCTATATGCATAAAAAGCAGTTACCTAAGGAAAGCTGCGGACCTCATAGATTATGTTGGGGTCCTTGTAGTTTCCGCTCGGTTTTCACACACAACATGCGGAGAGAAAAGTGCTACTTGTGAACTGGGCCTAAGACTTCGTAAGCAGAATTCTTGTTTTCCCCATTTGCTATCTATGGGAGCCACCATCGCACCTAGACTCACTACACACATGGCTAGGAACATGTGAGAAAGCCTACCGAGGGGTTATTGGTAGAGAATCCAAATATTACAGGTCAAGTAGTGGGCAGATCTAGTTTTACTCCCCATGTACATATGTATTTCCACAATTTCATCTTTAATATCAAACCCAGAACACACACAGAAACTTTTTTTTTTAAAGGACTCAAACTCTTTGCTTCCTTCAATAGATGCCCTTCCATTGATTTTGTTGCAGTTGGATTTTTTTTTCTCTAGCCCTCGCCGTTTCAGAGCAATCGGTGCTAGTTTCCGTAGGAGGGCGGTGTCAGGTAGAAGTAGACAGACAAGGACTGCCTACCTAAGCGAAAGTAACCACCTGTGCAAAAAATAGCAGAAATTATTGCTCAGGAATGGTGGGGGCTAGAGAAAAAATTCCAACTGCATCGCAGACAGTAGATCGAACCCTGTTAATGAATGCAATGAGCTGGAGATATTAGAGGTGGTGAAAAGTTCCCTTTAAACCCGAAAGCAACGCAGTGAACATGTAAACATACCCATAAAGGTGCCTACTTGTCCCTTTGTGACCAAGTTTGCCAATACTTGGGAGGCATGCGGCTTTTCTTATCGGCTGTTGCTATTACATCCCGTATATTCAGCAGATAGGTCTATAGTCCCAGAGGTGGGACCCTGATCTATCAGATATTCCAGCCATTTCCTCCTGATATGTTATGAATGTATTTAGCTGAAGTGCCCATTTACAGAATTGCCTGTCGAGGATTTCAGAACCTCGGACAGCTCTAAACTGGAACTGTAGTGCAAATTCTCCTTGTGAGAGGCTGGCACGTCAACGAAGATGAAGTATGGGCTCTTATACAAGACTCATTCGGGGATACTTATCTAACCGTTACAGGCTGAGATATTGGTTGTGATCAAACTACTACCATCCCGATAGTACGAAACAGAAAGACGCGGATCTGTGACACCGCACACTGGAGACAAAGGAAATGCAGGGGTTAAATAAGGGTTTTCTTAAACCCCGTATATCGCATCACATCGCCGCACATCAACCTGTTTCAGATTATTTGTATGCAATGTGAAAACACGAGAGAATTAGACAGAAGTAGATGATGTGACAGATTCTGGGGGTAACATCGAAGATACTGTGATTACTGGTGACTCCACATCAGGAAAAACTGCTTGTTTCCTCTGCAAAGTAATAAACCAGACATGAAAAGCTGTGTAAAGCTAGATCTGACAATATGGAGGGAACCACGGAGGCGTCTGCAGGATTATCAGCTCTGAGTTGTATCCTCTGGACAAACCCTATCTGTATATCCCATTGGGGAGGGGGGGGGGGTCCGCAAAAAGTGCACACACTATGAGTGAGGCTAGAGTCACACAAAAGTGGTGAAAAACATCTATTTTTCACAGCCGTTTTGTACCCAAGTGGCACCCGATTCCAGAGACACCCCCCCACACACACACAATGGATAGGACAGGAACTATATTTCGTTGCTGCATCAAAATAATGGTCACGTGAATAGTCCCATTCCCCGACACTGAAATTAATGTTGCGGCGTGGCGTCCGTCAATCACCATCGTGTGAAGGGCAATTTAGGGCTCACGTGCAGTTTGTCTTGGATGTGAGATCTTTTGATTTTTTTTTTTCCTTTTTCCATGTATTGGGTTAAGAGCAGAAATATTGTAAAAAGAAAAAAAACTAATCGAGCAAACAAATAAAAGAAATGTATCAAACCATTTACGATACACTATCCGTCTGTATTCGTTCATAAACAGTCAGATGATCAAGACATAATAAAAATTAAGCAAAACATTGGTCGACATTACAGAAATAAACCAATATAAATATGTATATGATATATAAATATGGGAGGGGGAAAATGTAGTAAAAGAATAATGCAGATTAATAACCATCAATATGCCAAGACAAATGATTAATACATAAAAATGCTGCGCAAAGCAAAACCTACACGGCGTGAAACCAATCAATAGTCATAAAACACCAGCCCAGCCCTGACAGCTCTGCCTCGGCTTTCCATCACGGGCTCCGCAGGGCCAGAATTTGGAGAGAAAACTAAGACAAAGGCCACCGCAAATTTTCCTACACATTCCTTCGTGTCAAGGACCCCAAATTTGACTACGAATAAATTGACAATTGGTTGCTGCCATTCCTCTTGTCAAGTGGGTTGTGCCCTTTTTATTGGACAGTGCCCAACTAGTCACACCCACATGTCAATTTATTTGTAACAGGAATAACCTGGGAGTGGCACAGCACAGATACACTGTATGTTTACGGATGGATTGCAACGTAACAACATGTAACAAGTAACTTGACTTTTTCAGAAACTTATCGGTTCCTTTAGTCTTTGCTTCTGCGCTTCTTAATTCTGAAAAAAAATCTTCTACTTGGTCCTTCATCTTGTTTCACAGGATTTGTTCAAAGAGACTCAACCCAAATTAATTTTCATTTCCAGACACTTTTTTTTTTTTTTTTTGAAGGTGCGTAGTTTTTGTTCTCTCCACCAGTGGAAGATGATGCTTGTTCCATTTGCCAGTCCACCATTATTGTTACTGTCACATCTTCTCATTGAAGCACCATGGGTGTCACTGGCACTTTACAGCTCGGAGCTACCAGCTCTGTACAAAGACTAAATAATGAAGAGTAACAATGGGAGACCAATTAAGTCCTTTGCAGATTGTAATGCCGGAGTCTTACAGAAAAGGAACGTTGGTGTCGTAGTTCAGTGTTCTCTACTTAGATCTTAGAAGTCTCTTGTTCTGGTGTCAGCGTTGACTTGTAAGGAAAAAAAAAAAAAATCTGAAAGCGACACTAAGTAACATTTCTGTATTGTGTTCTTCCTTTTGTGGTCTCTTGGTTGCAATGACATTCCACTTCCCCTTTAAAGAGAGCGGTCCTCTATATCCTATACACATATGTACTTAGATTTTCCCTTAACTGTTTCGTCTTCCTTAGGCTTAATCTTCGTCTTATTTCATCTTTCTTAGGTTTAATCTTCTTTAATCTTTGGCTGTGGTCTACATTGTACACATCGTTCTTGTTTGTTATGAGGATCATAGTGGTCCAGGTCACCTTATAGGAAAAAAATGCACAAATGTATCCCAGACGTGGAATCTTATGTAGGTATTTCCAGCTTAATCCAGAGTCCATTTTCGATAGGAGCTTCTAGGACCTTGCTCAAGCACATACATTAAAGGAAAACCAAAGACTGAAAATGCACAAAAGAATCTCCCAGCACTTCTTCCCTTCATCTTATCATTTCCTTTGATCCTATTTGTATTCAATTACAAATAAAACAGAGAAATATAGAACAGAATCTTCTGTGTGTATCCGAGGAGCTCAGCCATAGCACCCCCCTCCTTCTCAACACTTTGAGTCTGATTATAAGACAACTGGCTGGAGCAGGACAAATGATTGTTAAGCCCATCCAATCATCACGGCTAAGCTTAGTCACGAACATTCACTCAACTCATATTCATGTCGTCCAACATTACGGAGCCATTTTGGTTGGGTAGGGGCTGCCCAGCAATGTCAGTGGATAAAACCACCTTCATGTTTTACAGTACTTGTCCGAGTTGGGCCATGTTTCTACTAGATTATCACCTTTAGCTCTCGATATCCTTTAATAGTCGCTGCTCTACTGATTACGATTCAGTTGTTATTTTTTTCTCTAGCCCCCACCATTGATGAGCAAAATGTACAGCTAATTTCAGCACCCAATATACTACTTGGGCTCTCAACGGTCAGGTAGGTGTTCCTGGGCTCGAGCAGATAATCTGGTACTCGATTTAGGTTCTGTAATGTCAGAAGGGAGAAGAGAGCTCCAATCAGAGACAGCCGGTGTCCTAGCTCAGAGTCGCACCCCATATCTGCTCCTGTCTGACACCGCCCTCCTAATTGCAACCTAATTATCATGTAACGTACGAAAGAGAACAGCATTACGAACAGTGGGGGGTTAGAGCGGGGTGGAGCGGAGCCTATTAAAGGTATAAAGAGGTGGAGTAGGTAAAAGAACCTCTTTGAATTCTTGTATTATCACTCATTGCAATTTTCGGAGAAGAACAAAACTTTGCTCCGCCATAACCTGAAGATCCCTACTATAATATTCTACATGTTGTTGTAGAGACCATGTCATCCCCCATTGGACTAATTAACCAACCTCACCTTTAAGCCATTTGAGGTTCTTCTTGAAGACTTACGTATTCTCAGCACACAATCGGCTCCTAAAGCCTGGCATTCACCCAAGACAGAAATCTCAACACGTAAATGCAGGTATAATTTCCATCCAACAGCATCTTTGTCCTTTAATAATCAAATCGAGCTGCGTCTAGGTGGGACGAGGCGGCAGACTAAAACCTGATGATCTAATTTTTTTATTCAGAGTCAATTAAATTGGATTAAAGGCATTAAATAGACAATAAATTTTGTGATTGCCAGTTTAGCGCTCTCTAACTGAGAGGAATCATCTTTCCTATGCCTATAATTTTGTTAAGCATGTCCCCTCCCTATAATTTGCATATTAAAGCGATTGACGGTGAGCAGGAGATATACGGGGAGGCCCGCGGTGATTGCAGTTACCGAGGCAGCGTTGCTTATTCATGCCAATCACATTTTTGCCCATGAGTGTGATTCTCTGTTTTCCCGTACGATTCCACCCCAACGTGGCAGTGACCACCCGGATAGTCCAGATTCATGTATCTAATGCTAGATTAAAGACATGTAACGTAGCCCAATATAAGGGAGCAAATTCTGTATGTAGCCATCAATAGCAAGGCAATGGACATTGTAATGGCTGCCATCATTGGTGGTCACTCTTGTAGGAGATCAAGATAACCGAGAAGTGGCAGAACATTGAACAGTATGGAAAGACTCTGCTCATCGGTGGGTGTTTTAGGAGTTGGACCCACAACAAGCAAACAGTAGTCTATCCTATGGATGTATTCCCGTAAAACCTCTTGAAGAGCTCCTTAAAGGGCAAAAACATATATGATCTCCTTATGTGAAGTTTTTCAGTATACCACTGTGTGTATATGATAAAAATCCCATGAAATGATGTCTAACACCCTTTTGGACATCATATGGATTAGACCCTCACTCTTGGCTATCCCTCTATGAGCAGTCATGGACCACCCTTCATATGAATGGCCACCAATGGTTCTGTATTTCCCCTGCATTGGAAATATGTGGCCTGCCATGGTTTGACCCAACAATGGTCCTCTGGTCTCCTCTGCAGCTACAATCTCATTAGAAGCAACCCCTCCAGCTATCAAGTCCTTATCGTAGAATGTAAATTGGTTTTTGGTGGCTTTTCCCACAACTATAACTTGTCAACCCATTTACTACTTGCCAAAAGCCATAAATACCTGACATGAGGGTCCCACATCAAACACCCCCACCTATCAGAAGAAAAATATCCTCTACTACTTGGTCGGCAAGCCGAGATGGTCGGCCATGGCAGAATATAGGAGTGGTGGTAATGGAGGGAAGTTATGGAAGAAGTCAAGTGCGCCATGTCATATCCCTTCATTATTCATAGTAAAGGTACGGTGCCCATGTATTATTTAACATAATCACATTAGAGAGAATGTTTTTCATGGCTTGGAACGGATATTTTTGGACGTCTAGAAATTTGGATTAATATGTTATGCTGAGCAAGCTGGATCCTCGGGGATGAATCACTCTACATGAATGACTTGACATATTGGCCATATAATAAATTCACAACTGGGCTGTTTTTATGGGATCTTCTCCCATTACAGCTAAAAAGTAAAGCAAATGAATCGCGGTGTCAGAAGAAGAAAGAAAAATATAAATCACTCAGTAGGGGCTTCAGCCGAAAACTGCTTTTCCAATATCGAATTGCTTCCAGTCCTGCTGTCCGATCCATGGGTATTTTCATATACAGTACTAGACAGGCAGCGAAGCCATGTTACGCATCATAAACTTGCCTTCATGTATGGACATCACCACTCCACAGTCTCACCTCTGTGATGTGAGCAAATAATATGTGCCCAAAACCAGGAGAACATGGGTAAGAGCTAGATACATGACTTATCAGAAAGATACGGGATCAGACCTAGACTATACTCACATGACCATGGCATCGTAGATAATGTCCATGGAACATGGATGTAACAGTTTCTGCCCATTGGACGCTTGTGTTTCTCAAGTCCCTCGTAGACTTGAGTGATCCATGAAAAATGGCCAGAAATGGGAGGTAGGTCCTGTTTTCTGACTGGCCGGACTTCAGAGTAGACCCTCATTGTTTTGAATACAGTCATGACAGAGATGGAATAAGGAAAGACCATAAACTTTTCTTTAGTCCTGTGGAATATCACAGAGAATGGATTACAACATGCTATGTAAAATAACCAACTCGGTAGGATTGATATGATGTAATAGATACAAGGTGTGTGATAGGTAAGATGTTGTAGATAAATATGATATATAAGGATCATAGATAGATAGATATGATGGATACAAAAGATTAGATACATATGATAAATTACATGGATACAATGGATATGGTAGATGGATGGATAGACTGTGAAACCAACTTGACAGTCCATTCTTGCACATCGCCAAACCAAGGTACTATAGATGACATTAATGCAGACCCAAAACTTTCCCCAACCCACTGTATATGACAACCTAATGTCTGATGGATACAATAGATAGATGGATATAATAGACACATATGATAAATAGGATATTAGAGAGAGAGACGATCTATAGATGCCATAAATAAGAAAGATCCGGTAGGTATTACACATAGAACCAACTAGACATCTCTACGGATGGCACATCACCAAACCGTGGTGATTGTTTTCTCACAGGTTGTATTTGAACACCTTGTCCAGTACAGATTTCACATAAATGCTGGCCCCCAACCTAATGTATATGAACATTTTAGCAAACCCCAATATTAATTGGGACCATTGTAAAAGAAGACTTCCTACCTGCCATCTCTGCACTGTGCATAGTACTGGTACATCCACAATCCAGTAGACCGCCCCACCATAAGAGAGTCCATGGACTCCAGTGACCTTGCCAAAGAATAATGGGAATCCCATTTTGGAAACCATGACCTAGATAACAGATGGATATCAACCTCTCCAGGCACTGAAGGCTCCACTTATGCCTTCTGGCTAAGGAAGGTAGAATAATAGGGTATATATTGCATTGAGCCTCCCCCCATGTACTTGTATGAGTACAGATCCATGGACCCGGTAAATGCAGTTTACGTTTCTAGAACACCTCAAGGTAAATAAATATTCACTATTACACGTGCAGCGCTCGCCTCTGGGTGTAATGCTCGCCTTAAGGTTTCTGAAAATTTTAATGATGTTCTGGATCTCACTGCTTAATAATAAATTGCCTTTTTTAGTCTTCCCTGGGGTGTGGTGCAGAGATGGAGTTTTATTTCACACTTGGGTGCCGGTGGATTAGTTTGTTCTATTGATTCTATAGATTGTAGCCTAAAGTGAAGCCTTCAGCTCAGGCTCAGGCGGCAGGAACTCCATAAAGATGACAGGAGATGTAATCTAGCCTTAGCAGTGGATGACGGGGTCAATGCAGGGTACAATGAAACATGTAAACAGGGCATGTGTCCATAAACAGGGGGCAGCACGTTGGCTTATTGGTTGGCTGGCTCTCTGGAACCCAGGATTTGTTCACGTCATTGTTTACGTATCTGTATGAGTGACTGATGGTAGCTTTTCCACCATGAGAAGAGTGGTGGCTCCTACGTTGAAGGGCAGACTTCCACCTGTCAGTCTTTAATGGCCCATCCGATACATATGCTTTGAAAGAATTTTTCCAAGACGGTGTTATTGATGAGTTATCCTTAGGATAGGCCATCAATATCAGATTTGCGGATTCCTAGGTGTTGGACCTCACCAGTCAGCTGTTTGTAGAGCTTGTGGCCCTTGCAACAGCTCCACTTGCTTTTCTCGGATCAGTGACATCACATCCTTTGGTCTTACGGCCATACTGCAGCTCTGTTTGGTTTTGTTTTCATTCTGTAAAAGGCTCCAGCGCTTGCCCAAATGCTGCAGTCTCTCAAACAGTTGATTGGCGGGATGCTTGGCCACCACCAATCTGATATTGATGACCAATATTCAAAGCCATTGCGAGATGCAGAGAGTTAGGCCTCGTGCACATAACGGTGTGTGCCGTTGTATTGGGGCTCTGATGCTATATTTGCATCCAATACTTCTAGAGCAGGTCCATTTCGGCGCCAATTATTTGGGATTGGAAAATGGCGGAACCTCCCATAGAAATGAATGAAGCACAGAAAGAAGTCGGATGCTATACTTGGTGTACATGAAGCCTTTGAGTTAGTGGATGTAGTGAAGGGTCCTCTTTAAAAGACTCTTCCACCATCATCTTCATCAACAAATTGTCCTCCTTCTTCTCTCTTTCCCGCTTTTAGCTTCTGCGTGGTCATTAACATATCCTGTAATTCTTAATGGCAGAACTTAAATCATCTACGTCACTGTGCGTTGTGCAGGTGGAGGCTCGCGTCTCTCCGCTAGAGTCCATGTAATTAGACCCATTATGATGGATGCTCTTAAGTAGTCATCGAGCACATTCCGCGTACGTCCTGGCGCTTGATTATAGCGTAACGCTTCGGTTTCTTGCTTTGATGAAAGGTGCCATTATATTTCACCTGCCTTTACAACACATACTTTACATTATGTAAATGCGCCTGCTCGCTCCTCATTATTTCCTGCTCACCTTTTCCTTCCACCTCCTCCCTCTCAGCGACTCGTTTCTCGTAGTCCCTGCACTTCAGCAGCTCGAGAATTGAGATTCTGACATTTAGAAAATCTCAAGCAAAAAAAAAAAAAAATAACACAAATAAATCAGTAAAAGAGGAAAATAATTTATATTTTTGTATTCGTCTTTGCTTTTTTCAGAGAGATCTTTGAATTCATTTTTCTAACTTATTTTTTAATCTATTTTGACCTTTTATTAAGCTCCTTTTTGCAGCCATGTTGATGTATTAGTTCACCGTTAATGGACACGCAATATTTTTCACTTCGCGAGATTCTGTGCCGAGTGTAAGCTTCTCTGGCAGACGGTGAATTTTTGCGATTGTAGAGTATATTAACTTGTGATTGAGAAGTAGAAATAGAGAAGTTATCAAAAGCGATACAGCGACCGAGCCAATTCCAACGCTTATGTTCCCACCTCGCAGCTGCAGGATTGCTTGCCATCAGCAACTGCTCTTCTCTTGCACCCATAGGACAGGTCTCCCTGAGGACCATCACATCGATGTACAGTACATTGCGGGGAATGAGGCATCCAATCGGTGGTGGTAAGAAGTAAGATGGACATCCTTGGTGGCCCATCCATTTTGCGGATTGTCCGCCTTACTCCTTTCTACTTTTCGTTGTATGTTAGGCTAAGTAGTAATGTTTCTTGCCACCATTGGCTTGAAGGAACATACCCTATGTTTCTAATCTACCTTTTCGATGGTGAAAGTTTTTTTTTATCCATATCAATATTACGACACCAATCAGATCATCATCCCGATACTTAGAGTTCCTCACATTTGTTGTGGATGTTCGTTCCATCAGTAAGCTAATGGGATCTGTTGGGCACCGTTGACTTCCATTGTGCAGCACAGCTGCCCGAGCTGAAGCCACTATATCAATGTGAATCATGGTCAGTTCATCTGGATGTTCCCCTGATCTGGTCACACAAGGATAGTTTACTTTGGCAGAAGTTCCCTACTGTTTCTTATAGTAGGGCTTCCTTTCACTCCCCATTGGCACGTGGTCTGTCTCACCTGACCATTTAAAGGGGTTTACCAGAGACTTATCCTTAGGATCGGTCATCCATATCAGGTTGGTGTGGGTCCAACAACTGCCATGTGACGACCGAGTACGATATTGCTGCTTTGGCAAGCTGATCTGTGGGGGTTCTGGTTGTAAGACCCCACCAGTCTAATGTTGACAACCTATCGAAGGATCAACATTTCAGTCTGAGAACCCTCTTTGGCTACATGCACGATTGTGTTCATGTATGTGTCCATGGGAAAGTGGCATGGATGGCACTTGGGGGATATCTATGTGCAGTCTGTGCCCTCCTCGGATCAGCGTATTAACAATAGTGTGGGCCACAATATGGACAAAAACAGGACTTGTCCTGAGTTCTACCCCTGGGCTCATAGGCGTTTGTGTATGTGGCCATTGAACGTGTGCTGTCCAACTAACACACTGACCATGCACACATTCATGTCCAAGGAGCAGTAGGCCGGGGGCCACACATTGTGGAAAAGCTATATTTCTTACAAATTGTGGTAGATCTTCCTGTTTATTTCCCATTCTTTGAGGCCATTTATGATGTGTCCACCACATGCAGCCTCAGCCTTAAAGGAGCAGTTTATGCCGGTCACATAATCGCCCGATGGGAGGGATCCAAAAATTTTTGCTTCCTGTGTTGCAAATGTCTCGTCCTCCGTTGCCCCAAGACGTGGGCTACTTAATACCATCCTCGTTGCCGACTCAGGCTTTCCGGAGAAGTCTTTATGTAGAAATCTATGCCTCTTCCTTCCCGCTGATTAAACACTTGCTTTTTTTTTTTTTTAGGTTCTGAAGTGATTAAAAATGTTAAAGCTTTGGAGAGATTCTGGTGTAATAACCCGTCATAAATAATTCAATAATTGTTCCTATAGTTGTCTGCAGCTGCTGTCTGCTGATGACTGCAGATTGCTTTACAGCACCGCCACAGCTAAAGGCAAAAAGGGAGCAATGTTGACGTAGAAAAAATAAAAAATTACAGGTTTGTGGGGGTGGGGCGCTTGGCAGTCATTGAAGACAAATTCTCACAACACCCAAGTTTTCTTTCTGGAAGTTTGTCCTTGGCGTCGAGCGCAGAGTAATTCTAGGACCTACCTGCTTAACTCCGCCATGTGATATAATTAAAGCACTTTCCGCACCGTGTAATTACTTAAGGTTATAATTTCTGATTTGCATTTGCTATCAAGCCATCTCTTTCCATTTCTCTCTCTTAAGCACAAATTTCGGCTCTTCATGTGAGATTTTCCATTAATGGAGACTTTAAAGTGAACCTTGGTAGTTATGATGGTAATGCCACCATTATACAGATCTATGGGTAAAAGTAAGACTACCCTGGCCCCTGTATGAAGATTGGGACCCCCACCAGGTTAGGTTTTTCAGGGCGTAGCTGGATAATCAAGCATAGGAATGTTCATTGTCAATTCCAACGTTGGGTTAACACATTGGGAATCCAGTGCGTAGAGTGTGCACCCCAGGGAGCATGCAACTAATCCAGGGATCAGATGAGGGCAATTTTATTTCTAATACCTATGGGGTACAGAAGGGGGGACCTCACTGTGAAGTAGCAGCAGGATCCCTTACTGTAAGGACACCACTCACACTGTGATACTGCCCCCCCCCCCCCCCCCGTGCTTATGGGAATTCTAGTTGCAGATTTGCTTGTATTTAAAGGTACATACAAAATTTTCCTGCAGCAAAAGGCCAAAGTTGGTGAGAGACCTGGGCAACCATGAGCTCTTGGGAGCCTTGAGTGGGCACCTTAAAAGTGGTAGATTATAATTGGGCCTTTTTTAGGAGTCGTATTATGAGGTAGTGCCAATAAGGGATTCTCCTTGTAAATGCCCCAAGAACATCTACCTAAAGGGCACTTGCTTCCTAAATTGACAAGAAAGAGGACAGTCTGATTAGCAGCCCCGCTCTTGCCCATGTGCTGTGTGTGGTATTGCAACTCATGGGAGGGAATGGGGATAAATGTCTGTACTTAACCCTTTGACCTCTACAGTCCTGTAATATTTCTATGCATCTTATCACCCATTAAAAAAGAAAACAACCCAGACCCTCTTGGACGCCATCTGCTTCCATGTTGCCTTGCTCTCTGGTACATAAATCCTTGTGGCCTTGCACCGTTTCTAGATGAAAGCAGCCATATGTTTTGAAGCTCATATTAAAAGGGTCCAAATGGGGGTCTCAATGTACCAAATGATACTCCCCTTCACCACTCCCTACGTTGAGCTCGTTCCATTGATGCCCTCAGTGGTCTTTATGTATTTGTGTCTCTCAACACACCCAGGGAATTCCTTAAGATGTCATACCCTTAGGATTGGACTTTGGGGTGAATATCACTGGAACCCCCAACAATTAGCAAACTAAAGGGGCAAAACTACAGAGCTAGGGCAGTATAAACAATGCAGGGGATCTGTGTTCTTGTGATTGCCTCGTTCTGATGCCTGGTTACCTTTATTGCTATTATTACACTATAGCCTTTTGTTCGGCGTTGGTGAGATTTTGATTGTTTCGCGCTATTCTACTCGGAATCATTGGAATTTCATGGGTCTCAGTGGTCAGACGGCCAAACGTCAATGGTCTACCGAATAATAAACAAAGCTATCAATGGTGTGACTTGAGAAAATGCCTTTAAGAAAATTGCCTGGTCGCCTTTAGAGCTATTTCTGTGGCTGAGATTCAGATTGTTTTTCTCTATTATACTCAGAATTATTGGAATTTCCGAGTTTTAGCAAGTATAGATGGTATGAGGCTCATTACTGCGGCAGGTTACATTCCTACAGTGTGGATGATCCTTTATTTTCCGGAGCATTCTCCGTTCTAGAGCTTTGTGTCTTCTCTTTGATCTTCATGAGATGCCATTTCTATGCTAATTGTCTTCCCCTCACAAAGCAGTTATGTTGCACGCTAGCATTTCTTTTGTCTCTGGTGTAAGATCATCTTGTATTGTCTTGTTGTATTCATCTATGACCTTGCGCAAAAAAAAAACAAAAGAAGCAAAAAAGTGTTTGGGATTGACTTTCCTCTCGCGGTATAGCGTAATACGTCAGGGTGACATTAATAGTAGGTTAGGAAGTTTCCAGCAGTTGTATGGCATCCCTCAAACTTATACACTTAGTTTTGTGTCCACTAAGACATTCTGAATGGTAGTGAATCTGATGAACAAGGTTTTTGGGTCATCATTGGTCAAGACAATGTCCCCTCTGACACACAGTGGCTTACACCCCACCTCCCATGAGAAACTCAACAGTCGGATCCTCTATTTCCCTTTCCCCTACATTTGTCTGGAGACCTCCGTCCACATTAGATGGCTGGCTGGTCCTCACGGGGTCGCCAAGTTTACTGGGCATCAATCTAAGGTGTTTGGTCATCTTAAAGTCGTCGTTCTCTTTTGTCGGAAACCTCTCGTTTCTGGGCTTATTCCAACTTGGGGTGACGTGATCGGGACCAGCCCACAAGTTGCTCTGACTCCTCATTTGTGTTCCCCATTACTATGGGGCTGGCAGATGAGATTGTTATAGTAGTCGAGTCCGTCCCCTCGTACAGGTAATAGAGTCAACACGAGTTAGGATGGAGGAGGCCACTGGGTAGCAAACGCTATGACATAATGACACCGCATTAGAAGACCCTTTTGGGTTTTACTCTGCTTTCTGTTTATGTAGGTGCATTATATATTGTTGCACGCCCATCCCTACTCACACGTTACATATAAAATAAATTATTTTAACCTTTCTCTCTTTTTTTCACAGTCGACAAGTCCCTCTGGTGGAAAGTTACAACTCTTGGAAACAAATTTCTCAAGGACCTTGAAGGACTTCATTGATCTTCACCTGCATCACCAGAACAGCATTCCCGCGTTCTTGAGTGCCGTCACGCTTGACCTCTTCAGCCGCCAAACTTTTGCCTAGAAGACATTGTCCAAAGTGTCCCTCACCCCTCTTACACTGGCTTTATCCTTCATGACGAATAAAGAGACACAACCTATGTAACCCACGTTCTACGCGTCACCGGTGCTCATGGGGTTTATACTACGACTGTTGGGTTGCCAGTAGCTGTTTTTTGATATCTTCTTTGTCTAATTTTCTACTTTGGTATCATGTATTGGTTTTTTTGCCGGGGGTTGGGATTTTTTTAATGGCCGTCTACCGATAATTGTGGGGATCTATTTACCCTTTTGGTTGGGAGAAGATAACTTTGGGCATGAGATGAGTCCATGTCCTTACCCCGGTATTGGATGGGTACTGACTCTCCTGGGTTGCTTCATTCCAGCGGGGTGTATCCATAACGTCAAAATTAGTTTCCTATTGAACCCCCCCTATTTTTATGGGTGCCATCTGAAGCGGGCCATAGACATTGAGAGTTTCAGTGGCTGATCCAGTCAGTTTTAATCTAGATAAAAGTAAAGCTGAAATGTAATTGATTTATTATACGGTATATTAAAAATGAAATGTCTGACACATTGTATATTACACTGACATTGACCGCGGAAGACTCTCCGCACTGGCTGGCATGGACTCTGTAAAGTCAAACGCCGCTCCCTTGGGTATGGAATAGACTTCATTTGACTGTAGCCTTTCGCAACATCAATAATTGAAAAGGTTACGGTGCGCCCATTCATTATGGCATTTGAGCTGTATCTTATGTTACCGAAGGCGCGTATACAACAGCTTGACTTCTTATCATGGTATTTCAGTGTCACGTCCAGAAAGTGACCTGCTGATAATGATGATTATTCACCTATCTATTCATCTCTGCAGACCTTTTACTGTAACATTTCTGACCATTATTGAGCTCTCGTGTCTGCTTTTAAAAGTGTATTCCAGCCTGAAACGTGAATCGCCTCTCCAGTAGACATATCGGTACAGTGTCGCCCCCAGATCACAAGAACCTGAGTCTCCCAGGATCAGGACTTCACCCAGGATTGAGTAGAAATAGAGAAGCGGTCGAATGTAGATCCTGGCAGTGATGGAAACACTTGCACTTCCAGTGCTCAGCAGTGTCCCGTCTTCGACTATTGGATTGCTCAGAGGAAACATCCTGAACTCACCAACCCAACCAGGATGAAACCATAAGACTGAGCTCCAGTGATGTCACCTCCATTGGTCACGTGGCCATGCCACAGCTCAGTCTCATTCAAATGAATGGTGTTGAGCTGTAATATAAAGCACACATACTATGTAATGTACACCGCTTTGTATAAGTAGGGAAGAGGTTGCAGCCATCATAGTCCTGGACAACCCCTTTTAAGAAGACCTTCCACCAATTTCAACACTCTGCATCCTTCAGTAGGAGCTCCTCCACGGATTCTGGTGTAAACCCATTAAGTTTCACCAACTCTACCATCTTTCGATAGCTGCTACTCTACTGGTTCTAGCACAATTGGAATTTTTTTTCCTAAGCACCCCACACACACCCTGCCTGAGCATTCAGTGCTGTCTGTTTCTACGATCAATAGGCTCTATACTGTCAGGTGGGCGGTCCTAGGCTGAAGCAGACTGTCAAGAACGCCCATCTGACAGTCTAATTGTGCTAAAACTAGCAGAATTGATTGTTCAGGAATGGTGGGGCTAGAGAAAAAAAAAAAAGATTCCAACTATGGCGGAATAAGTGGAGCGTTGGCTATTGAATACATTTCACTGTGACCCCTTCTGGAGGTGGTGGCGCCTAATCCTCCTCTATAGGTGTCACATTATGTCTCCATACAAGTCAGTGGTTTTGCACAGTCCTTAGGCTAAATCCCAGCTTGTAACACGTCCCCATTACATAAGAAATGCGTGGTGTGAATTAAGAGCGTGTTCCTCTCCGACTACATCACCATAGACCTGACTGTGTTAATCCACTTCTGATTGTTTTCCCCTCCTTCCAAAATTATACATAACTTTCCCCATCCTGCATTATAATTTCATGATTATGGAGAGAGAATGAGAAGATTAGCAGTCACTAGAATGGCGCAGAAATACGAGCAAGAGGGAGAAGGAAATTTACAATTAAGGGTTTATTTCTGCCGTCTGAAGCTTTAAATGTGTGATGTATCGCCCACCATTCGCCGTCCGGGGAGAACGGGCTGATCTGCAGTCAATAAGGATGACGATATGTGCCGGCCCCATCATTCATGGTTATTCACGGAGTGACGTCGGCCTCGCTCTACTTGTCAATCATCACAACACCCCGACTGATCGACTTCACTTCTTTACTACGCCGCAGCAAAGGATATATCGCAGTTGCGCCCTCACCTACTCCGCTTATACGGTTATATCGATACATGATGTAAAGGTCTTACTCTTCTTAGCAGTGACTGTATGTATTAGTTATCGACTCCCTTATGGCCCTCAGCCATGTCATGTGACCAACACTATGACTCCTCAATGGACACAGTGCACCAATCTTGTGTCCTGGCTGGTACAAGCTATTCCTGAAGTATTAAAGGCTTCTCTATTCTTAGGATAGACTATGAAGATTAGATCTGCCCAGCTCCAAGACCCAGGACCTTGCAGATCAGCTGGACCTAGGCATCTCTACTCTTGGTAATGTAACCCCAAAACTCTAGCACGGCCCCACTGAAGTCTATTGAACAGGTCCTGCTGTATTAAAGCGGAATAAATTGATAACCCCTTTAAGAGACTTCTGCCTCTTAATTAATTCAGGTCTGATCCTCTCGAACAGAAATTAAATCTAGGCCAGTTTTCTGATGTAAGTTATAGGAAATTTCTTGTGCTGACGCCTCCTACCTTGGTCTGCATCCTACACAGAAAGAACCATGTGGCACGAGAAAGGGCCAAAGCTCCACCACAAGTACACCCATCTAAGTCAGAAAGCTGGCAAGTGTGGGGCAGAAAATTCCTTCCAGTGTGGACAGGCAGTCTGTTTCATGGCTTCTTGTCCAGGCATAAGACATCGGGTCATTTGGAGAGTCCTATGGATGGTCACATGACCCAGCAGAGGAACAGAAGGGAGTAGATAACGGAAATACAGTAAGGTTATCTTCGTTATAAATTATATCATGTACCTTTCTATTGGGTTATCTGGTTTCTAAGATTGATAGGATGTCAGTATTCGATCTGCGGGGGTCCCCGGTACCCCTTAGATTTCAGTGAGACAGCAATGCAGTGCCTACTGGCTCAGTGCTATAGTTTGTACGGCAAGTGAGCAGCCTGGCTCTTCTGCAATGTCTCAGTACTGGCGATCTGCATAAAGACCATCCGTCTTCGAAACCAGATCACCCCTTTAAGTAATGGCATTACAATGAAGCTCCCCCTGTCTAGCACTTACAGAATCAAGTATAGGGTGTCTTGGATAACTTGCTTACAATCAGAAACCAATGAGCTGTAGGTGGCGCTATCCTGTAGGTATGATGGCCTCTAATGAATTGTAGGTCAAGAACAAAGCAACCTCTGGATAAAACGCGACCGGAATCCCAATACAACACGTCAACTTAATGTGTCTAAACATGGGGGTAGGGATTTATTAAGACCGCCGTTTCATATACTAGTTTTAGATCATACATTAGAGATTGAGGCCCCGCCCCCTCTTATCACAAGAAGCTACAAATATTGAAAAAATGTTGCAAACCTTAAGTTTCAACTTCTTTGCAACCAAATAAATTTGCCCCAGTTTTTCAGAATGTTACTTTGTATCCACCACTAGGGGGCAATTTTTGAACCCAGCTGTATATGGGTATGATGCCCTAATATTCGCAGCAGGATCCGGAGTGTATGGCATTCACATTATAACAGCCACATTGTCCTAAGTGTCCAATAAGTCTAAGGGTCTCAGCATTTTGGTTCTGAGCCTAAAGTTCAGCCTGATCTGTAGCTGTTTTGCTGCTTTCGTTCCCCTTCCCTCCTCCCCCGCCCACCCACCGTCATGTAATAAAACACAGGATTAGGATGACCATTTGGCAGATCATTAGCTAATTGCCAACTTACTGTAACAGGTTCAGCTATAAGGAATCTTACTGAGCGCACAAGATGACGCCGCATCGCCCGCTTTACCAAGGTAGTAGGTTTTCTTTTCTTCCCTCTGATGGTTTTAGCAAAAATGCTCTAATCCCATTGCAGCGTGACGTTCCCATTCTTACCATGTGTAAAAAATTCACTGCAGGCATCGGCTAATCACAACGGCAATGATCTGAGATCCCTGTGCATTTTTTAATAGGATTAGTCAGTTCTGTAAGACCCACATCCATGTTCCTAATAAGAGATGAAGCCACTCGGAGAGTTTTTGTAGAAGGTGTGAAGGAAGATTAAAGGGACACCACAGTCCCGTCTCTAGAACTAGGCCCTTGACATGTAAGGGGTCAAGATGTGAGCGTTTCCTGACTGTACTGACTTGGCGCATACTAGAGAAGAAGCCGGGCAGAGGAGTGCTGTCTTTGCGGTGCCTGCCCATGACGTTACCATCTTATAATGTATGGAAACATTGTAACATTGTACTTAAAACCATCCATATGATATACCAAAGCTGCCTTTAAGATTCTCCAGGACACTACCCCAAGAAATGCCGCTCAGTCACCGGCCGAGACTGGTCATCATTGTAGACTGAAGGCTGAGCGGCGAGAGCGATGGAAGGAAACCAACAAGGAGAATACGACTTTAATTCAAAAATATTTGGCCGGACAGCCCAGATATTGGCCGGGGGGCAATTTTGTGGCTGGACTATTGGTTTGCCCCAGGACAACAAAGCAGGTAGTTGTCCATCCGATAACAGGAAGGAGCAAAATCTTCTATAGGTCCAACCACCATGGCCCCGTTTGCCCTGATCCCATAACTATATCCCTCGTCTCCATTGTTGCAGTTTGCATTCTCTCGCCGAATAGTTTATGAGTTGAGGACCTCAGTTTGTTACAAAATAACACAGACAAATAAAGGAGCAGGGCCGGTTCACCTTCAGTTACCAAGGTGATAAGTGGCCGGGCCAAACACTTTTTCTACCACCAGTATTTGCTCTTAGCATTGCTATGGTAACACATAATGAGAAACCTACCAAAAAGAGTTTGTCCACTGCTCCAGAAGTCAAGTGAGGTCCTCGCACTTAAGTGACAATGGATTTTACTTCCTATACCTCAGGGTAAGGACACGCAGATTTTGGATGTGATGTGGTGTGACTCACGAAGGGCGAGAACCTATAAAGGACGTACAGTAATTCCATTTTCACCCGATTTTGCCTTCAAAATCTGCACCAAGAACCTGAAGGCCCGTCCTTACACGGCTCTGTGACTCAATGCTATTAGGTCATTTCTGGGAATACAAGGTGTTGTCCTATACTTGTGACCAAATACCTTCGATAGCGGTCGGCCATTGCTCATTTGGCCAATTACCATTTCTTCTGAACCCCATGATTTGTACGCTTAGCTCTGCCAAGCATGCATGTCCTCCTCCATGTCCATGAGAAAATGGGAGTAAGTCACTACCAGAAACCTCTAATGGTGGCTTAAGGCCCCCTAGATCAAAAGGATTGGGCAGTGAAATTCTGCCTCCATCCCTCCCCCAAAATCATCTGGCGGAGAAGAGTAAGACAATTGGCCAGTCCTGCTATAATCTAATAGCTTCGGCCAATGTTTTACGTATAGGTGGGGCTTCAGAATAGGTGATACCTTCATGATCAGTTTGGGATCCAACCATTGGAATTCCGCAAGCCCCCTATTATTTATCTATGGTGGCCCCTCAGACTGTCCCAGTGCGGTCACAAAGTGTCCAAACATGTTGACGATCAAGTGATTGACTTTTTTTTTTGTTTGCACTAATTTCAGGAGCCCTAATAGGATAGGAGTTTGATGTGACAACCCTCGAATGCAAATAAGGTCACATGGCATCCCTGATTAATGATTTGTTGTCGTCTTGCAGAAGATATAGAAGAATGAGTCTCATTGAGATATCATGAATTGTTGGGCTTAGTGAAAAAATTCATCTTTGCTACATCTGAATATTTTTTGGAGACCATGTAGTTTTTCATATACACCCTGTCCTCGCTGAACCACCTCAGCAGACGTCTCTTCTACGTACGTCCAGGCGGGATCCTAATTTGGTTCCAATTATTTCTATAGTTAGAACATTATTAGCTCCGTCGTCTCGGTATCTGCTGTTCTTCTTGACAAAATTTGTTCTTTTCCGCGTTCCCGTGGGTTTCTGCTATCTTATGCCCTTTTCAAGGTAACTTTGAACCTCTTCAGACCTATGGCTTGGAAGGACAGCGCAAGGAGGGGCCCGAGGATCAGCATTCGCAGCACACAAAACATTATCAACATGGTGGAAAATGAGGACACGGCTTCATTGAGCCACGGGAATTGAAATCCTAAATTGTTAGGCTTCTAGAGATTGTTATGCAGCTCAGTGCTGCAGAGAGGACATTGGGTAAAGTTGAGTAAGGTCATTACCTACGCTTTTCAGGAGCGCAGAGCAGAAATACAGTAAATTGTCATTGGCGACTTCAGAGCCATTCTAGTTGTCACAAGAATATATGGTTGGCTAAGATTATTTCTCGGACTGCACTACTAGATCTTCTCTGCTCTGTTCATTTCATCTTTTGCTTGAGACCGTATGCCATCGATTCTGATATTACACCGGAGGAAGGAGCATCAAATTTAGGAGCATCCGGGAAAAAGACCCACTTATGAAATTATAAATTCCCAAAAAGTTATATTGAAACTTTGTATTAATTTAGTTCTGTCCACATGACTAGGCTTGGACGGGTCCCATCTGAGTGGTGGAAGATCCTCTGGTGATCCCAGACTGCGACACAATAATGGACCCTCAACATCAAGCAGAGGTCAACTCTACTTTGGCCTTGGCGCCAATCACTCATTACAAGGGTCTATTTCTTACAAGTAACTTGCGCCTAAACTAATAGATGATAAGAAAGATTACGATGTCATTAACGTGCACATACTGGATGGACCCTCAGAATCAAGTCTTGTGGGTCCAAGAAACCCCAGTCTGATGCCATGTGACCCTCTTATGCCTTCTCCCCGATTCTCCAGATAGATTCCACATTAGTTCTCCTGGATCTTCTATCCTTTATCTTGACCCAGTCTTGGTCCAGTGCCTGTGACTATCACTTATGGCTTCCTCTGACCTCAGACCCGGGCCTGTGACCCTTTGCTTTCAGGCAATACATTAGATTTTCACAACTCTACAAACAGACCGATGTCTCCCATTGATGATCTAGTCTGAGATTGGATGGACTTTATCCACCACAACTTCATATGGAGATGCATGGTGCCCACTTTCAGAGACAGGTCAAGGTATTTAGGTGCACTAGGCAGGTAAGGAAATTGTTCCCCATCATCCCTCTCCCCAAAAATCACAACCGATACAAACACTTTTTGGCGTCTTCTCTTCCAATTTCTTCTTACATGTCAAGACGACGTCCTCGCCTCCGCCTCCACCTTGGAGGATCTCCCTGTCTGATAAAGCCGAGAACTCTGATGTCTTTGATTGGCAGCCCAGGAAGCGACAGAGACCCAAACTCGCTTAATCTCTCATTTTCTTGTTTTCTCCTTCTTCCCCATCACTTTAAAAGAAAGCCAGTGACGGAAACGCGGTATCTGGGAAGGCTGATAAAAGTTCCCCAGATAACATCTCTCTTCTGGGTTGATTTAATAAACCTGCCGTTCTACTTTGTCAAATTCCCTCTCGTTTGCGCTGCCAAAGTGAATGGAAATGAAACAATTCGAGGGAGGCCTGGGACGCGGGACGGGGGAGGGGTGCTCGGTGCTCCGCGGGATAACAATGACTCGATTTAAATGTCAGAAGTGTTTTAACTTGACGCTGATAAACATAAGCTTGTCTGCGGCCCGAATGCTGACAAGTCGGCTTTTTTTTGTGCGCGCTTTACACTTGGATGCATGGCCTACGGTATTTTTGTTGTTTTTATGCAGTTGAGTTGCCGTAAACACAGCCATGCTTATCGCTGGATAATTATATGTGCCATTGGCTAGTTAGCGGCTGTAAGGTGATGTTGAGAGGATTAGCTTTTCGGCTAAACAATCGTTAAGTACGCCGACTCATTAAACTATTTGATGCACAAAATTGCAGCTAATGACTGATTTGAGGGATTACGGCCTCGTAAACCATAATTAACAGTTTATAACACTAGTCCCGGCTGTTAATTATGCTTTGGGAAAGGAAGACGACTGATATTTCCCAACACAGTGGGTTTCTCTTGTGCTGCTCGAGATACTGTAAGCTCGGAGCGGCCTCGTTCCGGCTAATTTGGTACGGTAAACAGAAGAAGCAGGTTCTATAGGGATAATATTTTTAAAAAAGTAATACGGAAGGGATATTGAACAGATACGAAGAACTTCAAGAACGTAGGAAAAAAATCCAAAACCATTGGTCGAGGTGGTTTTCTATGAATTGATCTTTGCGTGGGAACTAGACGTGAGCTCCATCGACTGATGTGGGTTTACAATCCATGTACAGGGCTGATTGAACTGAATTTTTCTTGCCTATATAGTGCTTACAGTCCATAGACCCAAAGATCACTCCAAAGTTGAGTTTCTCCTGATCAAGTCGATGGTCAAAGAACTCCAAATGGCGGAGAACCCGAAGAAAAACCATGAAATTATGGGAAAAAACATATAACCTTTGGGCAGATGATGCTCCTGGTCAGATATTAGGACCTAAACGTTACAATGAGACACCATGCCACATGAGCAAGTTGATCCAAGGCTTTATACCAATTGCTGAACTTGGAGTTGGGAAGGTATTTTTCCCCCTGACATGGGGCAATTGGCATCAACCTCGTGGAGGTTTTTTGCCTCCTTCTGGATCAACGCTGTAGGGTTATACGTTGGACTTGATGGACCCATCTTCATCTAACCTCTTTGTCCACTATGTAAGATGAGAGCGCCTACAATATGTCGTATTAATCCCCCAGAATACATGAGTTCCATTCTGATGTGCATGGTAGAGTCGTGGCATTGTATGAAGTGAAATTGCCCCGTCCTGGTGGCCATAAATGCCATTACACTCCCTTCCAGGACTCTCTTGTTGTTATCTCAACCCCGTAGAAGATGGTGGTGTGACCTTTAGTTCACCATCCCTTCTTTGGTAACGCTGTAGTGACTATGAAGAATATAGTGCCGCACAGATTTTACTACCATGTGAGTGAAACAATGTAACAAGAAGAAATACCCTCAGCCGTAATTTAGGGCTTACCCAGTAGACCTTAAACCAGCAGTATTTGCTATTTTTCTAGCATACCTACCTGAACATTTCTGGCCTCCCGCTGAGCCCTACAGTAATGAGAACATGTTGTATAACCTAATCTCACACGTGGGAGTTATTGCTGCACATATATGTCACTTCCATGTATTATGTAATCTCTTTATTAGCTTCATCCATGACCAAAAACACAATTTGAGATCTGCAAAGGACACTATATGAGGTGTCCATACACACTAGATAAAGGCTGGCCGAACCTGGGACTGATAGACCATCCCATGGGTATGGTGGCCTTGTAAGTACTGGGCATGTTGGATTTCATCCATAATTGTTTGGATCTCAGGGGAGAGAAGACCTGCGAGAGGATTTTTGCCAATGACTTATGGTGGCCATACGCACAAGTGGATACAGTATTGGAGAAGCAAACAACAGTAACCAACACTTCCTTAGGATCTTGGGACAGGTACGTATGTGAGTTTGCCTTAAGATGCCTTGAGATGAATCGAATATGTCTGGCAGCGTTGTGGAGCAGACACAGACTCTGTTTCCATAGACTGCATCCATAGACTGCCTGCCCTTGTCCTGCATTATCTTCTTCTCTCTTCCCATTATTGGGCTCTGCCTCAGTTCACCACCTATATGTCCAGTGTTTATCCAGCCAGGTCTGATCCCGGGTACTACAGGATCACCGCACCACTCACCCCCTGACACTGTCAACCTCTCTGGTGCACAGGGGACCACACATCACAAGCCCAAGCCTTTCTCCACATTGCATGTCCTCGCCCAGCACCCCCAGATCTGATGGGGGGGGGGGCATCCTGTGTGACTCCTATACCCCAAAACGCGTCATCTGAAATCAAATAAAGTACTTGTTGCTATTAGCAATATCTCCCAACTTTTAATCCACCTTCGAGTGAGCGCGTTATACCGATTCATTGGTTTATTCTGGGCATACACACAAGTGGGCAGAACAATCGCGGGCAGCTCTTTCTTCTCAGATAAGAGAGATAAGATGTCACAGAGAAGACCCCGTTCACGTTCACCACACTAAGGCTTGCTGATTTTAATGGCTGTCTTTTCATTGTAAAATTATTGCCCCTGCCCTCTGGTGCACTGGCGCGAGAAGTTTTATGATGCACAGCCTTCCACTGTCAGAAAGAAGAAGAAAAACAAAACCTTCATGGCATCATATAATCAAGGAGGGACTGTGTGTGCGTGCGCGTGGAGGGGGGCTGTGGTGCAAAGGAGGGCATGGTTATTATTTGGAGTACAACACAAGTGTAAGAGAGGGCTTGTGTACACAGGCGTGTTGTGAGCTGGGTCATGGCCATCTGGGCCCAGACAGAGAAGGAAATGTAAAAGGAATAATATGTATAGATGGGACACAGCTGATAAGAAGTTGGTCTAGAGCGCCCCCATTGAACTTTTGCACCGGGGCCCATGATCCTTTAGTTACCCCCATGTTGTACACTGCCCTTCTTTTCCCCTAGAATTTGCACCTCCAGTTGGTATCTCCATGTACCGCGTGACTTTCCGTCGCCGCCAGCCTCTCCCGTCTTTTCCTATTCTCTACGATTTCCCGAGCAAGTCGATTTCCATATTTAATAAAGTCAGATTGCTTCATTTTAGTTCCCACTGACACAAATCACTAAACTATATCAATGAAAAAATATTTAATAACATTTAATTAAGTGAGACATTCTCCAGACTGCGGCATTGTATTAGCGCTGTCGCCGGCCACAATTTGCCACCTGCATTGGCGCTGGCTGCTCGTCTCCCCGTCCTGTCTGTCACCGATAGTTGACAGGCGTCACATGAGGGGCCTCTTTTTGTCTCCTCATTATGATACGGTTATAATTGCTGCAATTACCTGCAGACTTGTTTTTTTCCCAACTTAAAAATGGAAATTTCCCCCGATCTACAGACTGCTGACAAGCGAGGGAATAATCAGGGTATCGCAAAGGCCACGCAAATCAGAAACAAAAAAAACAACACATTTTACATATTCATAACGTTCATCTTTTAATGGAGGCGAGGAAAGCTGTGCAGCGACATGCGGGGGAAGGAAATAGGTCGGGGTGGGGGGAGATTAATATTCCCATGGCATCAAATTGATATAAATAGAAACAAATCTAATCTGTCCAATATGGATCCTTTAAGTGCGACCCAAGAAGGATTGGACTATGAACCCATCAAGCTAAGGGGGTAAAAATATCGATGATCTATCCTAAGAATAGGTTCCATGAGGGTCTGATATCCAACATTCCCACCAATCCACTGATACACAGAGAATAGATCAGGAAGTGGACAGTGCCGTTCTCTGTGTAGTGGTCAGACCTAGTACTGCAGATTGCCTACCATTTTCTTACCAGGACCTAAGCTGCAATGACTCCGTTCAGCCACTACACAGAGAACGGAGCTGTCGGCTTTCTACTTTGTGCATCAGCAACTAATCGTTGAGGCTCATCAATGTCAGACCCCACAGTGTCCCATCTATTGGATGATCAATATCATCAATATTTTAGGCCTTGAAAATCCCTTTAAGGCTAGGATCACACATAAGAATCTACCAGGAATTGCTGAAATCAGTCTGAAATCTGCCTCGTATTGCTTTCAATGGGAGGCAGAGATGGTGGCAGGATGCAGAAGTCCCTGCTAATCAAGTTCGGAAGTCCCTGCTAATCAAGTTCGGGAGTCCCTGCAAAATCAGGTTCGGGAGTCCCTGCTAATTATGTTCGGGAGTCCCTGCTAACCAGGTTCGGGAGTCCCTGCTAGCCAGGTTCGGGAGTCCCTGCTAATCAGGTTCGGGAGCCCCTGCTAATCAGGTTCGGGAGCCCCTGCTAATCAGGTTCGGGAGTCCCGGCTAATCAGGTTCGGGAGTCCCGGCTAATCAGGTTCGGGAGTCCCTGCTAATCAGGTTCGGGAGTCCCTGCTAATCAGGTTCAGGAGTCCCGGCTAATCAGGTTCGGGAGCCCCTGCTAATCAGGTTCGGGAGCCCCTGCTAATCAGGTTCGGGAGTCCCTGCTAATCAGGTTCGGGAGTCCCTGCTAATCAGGTTCGGGAGACCCTGCTAATCAGGTTCGGGAGTCCCTGCTAATCAGGTTCGGGAGACCCTGCTAATCAGGTTTGGGAGTCCCTGCTACTAAGGTCCATTCATCTGGGCCTGATCAGTAGAGGAAAGACACCCTCTAGATGTTGCAAAGCTGTAGCTTTCAGCATGATCCAACCATTGTGATTTCCATCTTAGACAGTAGAAAAACTTATACGTCCCTCATCTGTGTAGATACATTTTGGTAGACCAGATCATGTGGTCAATGAGAGTGAAGATATAGAATTAGTCTCCAGAAGTAGAAATAAGAATAATCTCTGCCTGGAGATCCATCTTCAATGGCGGAGGCCACAGTAGCCCTTGGCGGTGCAGATTGTATCAGCCATCGCCACGACTTGATGAGAATTGATGGAATTCTGATTCACCAAATGCCGTAATAGGACATTCACGTCCCTCAGGCAAATGTGACACAGAAAATGATTTATTTTGCCACGGGACAATAATTATGGAAACCAATCTGGATGGCGGGCACGTTACTCCGAGAATAATGAATGAGCAGGTAAAGTCTCTTGATCTTTCGTTCATTGAACCTTTGAAGGAAAGTCATTGATAGAAGCTCCATGAATGAACATCCAATATTTCATGAATCTTAAGATACTCGAGATCAAACAGGGATTCGCTGCTAAATATATTTTGTCTACTTTAGGTGCCTACAAGAAGTCACATAGACAGGCGAGTGCCGGCAGAAAATGCGTTAACCTTATAAGCTCCTCAACATTGAAATCGCAACACCAAGAAGGATGATCCAAAAAGTAGCAGGTGGTGCCAAGATCTGCACATTGCCACATTTTCCAGCACCGAGCTCCAATCTGTGGCCTGTAGGAGGGGCATAAAATCAGATGGAAAGCAAATCTTATTAGCCACAGGAAATCTCAAAAATTGGATTAAGTGGTGTGGGAGGATCAAGCAGTTTTGGTCGCCATACCAGATAGCGCCACTTGCCGGCAACCGAGAGGGACAAATTCCTTGACTAGACAGACCTTGGTTGATCACTCCAGCAGATCTCTAGGTGTCTTAGAATTAGGGCCACAGGGACACGCTCAGAATTTCCAACCTGGACTGAAGTTGTAGTTTATGGAGGAAGCCAGCCCACCTGTCACGTGAAGGACGGTGCTTCTGCCATTACAGCAAAGTGAGTCCACCTTCACTGCGCCAAAGTCTACGAGGGGATTCCAGAGTATGAAGTGAAGACAACTGTATGTTAGGGACCAAGAGGTAGAACATGAAGTATCTAACATGGCAAGAGAAGCACAAGGAGTCCAGATCTTCTACTGCCAGGACATTGTTGAAAAAGTGGAGATGACCCACGACATTGACTATTGATAAAACCAACGATCTGCTGTGGTAGTGACTGTACCGTGGTGGTGTCCAGGAAGTCATTGCCAATAGAGATGAGCGAACACTATTCCAAACAGCCATTTCGAATAGCACGATCCCATAGACATGAATGGAAGCGGCCAGCACGCCGACTTTGCTGGTGTCCGGCCGCTTAACCCCCGTGTGCCGGCTACGTCCATTCATTTCTATGGGAGCGTGCTATTCGAAAAGGCCTTTTCGAATAGTGTTCACTCATCTCTAATTGCCAACACTGGGTTGCAAGTGTCAGTAAAGTATCACAAAAAGCAGCAAACAAGGCATGAACTTTGACCCTCCAGGAACCATCAAGCTTGCGGCCTGTCTTGTTCTACCATCTATCATTCCACCATTTTTGACTGGTGAAATTACTCTAAACGCCAAAGCACCAAAAAATCCTATAGCTATAGACAGGCACTCCGACCCATCTCATTTGTTGACCCCATTACAAGTCACCCTAGAAGACAAACTGCCCCATTCTGGGAGTCATCGAAAGCTGCGAGCTCTTGTACTCATTGGGTCTCCAACCAATGGACCTACTAAAGACCAAGAGAGGATCCCGCAGTCGCACCTACTCATGGCTTGTCTTACAGTCCATTTAAAATTAGAAGGGTCAGCCATAAAAGTCGATTGACTCCATGAAACCCCCGTAGTGTATTCAGATATAATATATGGAGCAGTTGATGATATTTTGCCTTTAATCAACAACTTTTATAAGACACACTGATCTAGAAGTGAAGGATTTTTTGGAACTAGATGGGGTTAAGCGTAGAAGCAAAGGTTTGTGTATGACCGCCCGCGGCCCAGGTTACTGCGCATTATTGTGAGGGCTCACAGCGGGGAATCGTCTGAGTCTCCTCTTGGCCGGCAGCCACAGGCAAGGCTTAGTGCGGTATAATGTATATGTTCTCTTCTCTGCCCCATATGTGAGCACATTCAGCTGCAGCAAGTGCCGTCTCTTTGTCTTCAGGTGACACCTGGACTTCTGGCCTCCTCCCCAGAGGGTCTCTGTTTGCATCTCATTATCTTCATGGAGACCCAGGGAGGCGAGTGGTCAGCATATTTAATATTGACCTCTTTAGCGTTTGATGGCTCAGCAGTGCGCTCGGGAAACCAGTCTGCTTAATTCACTCTTTAGACTGAGGCAGGCAAAATTATTTGTTGAGTGTTGTGATCCAAAAATATTTCACCGGACTCACTAAGGAGCCTTTAGTGCCGACGATCATCTCATCTTCATTAGAGCGCCACGTCGGGAGCCGAGCTATGAATTTTCTATCTAATGGATAATGAATATTTAAACATATCCGAGGACGATCATTGTATAGAAAGAGTGGAGGGAACTGATGGCGGGTCCGGGACGTTTGGGTGTGAATGGGAAGTTATTTTTTGTTTGCAATAAAGTCAATATTTCAGAATCTTGTGCTTTTTATTTTTTGTCATATAGGAACCCTTTTATACTGTAAAAAAATAAAAAAACAAACTCTCACCACTAAAGACTATACAAAATGCTATGTTCTAAAAAGAAATAAACCATCTCACTAGCGCCACCAATGTGTAATGGTCTTATCAATCAAATACTACACAAACCTACCGATAAACCAATAAAGATCTGTCCAGTATATCACCCCAGCCCTGCAGATAGATAGGTTACTGTCACCAGGACCAGCATATCACCCCAGCCCTGCAGGTAGATAGGTTACTGTCACCAGGACCAGCATATCACCCCAGCCCTGCAGATAGATAGGTTACTGTCACCAGAACCAGCATATCACCCCAGCCCTGCAGATAGATAGGCTAGTATCACCAGAACCAGTATATCACCCCAGCCCTGCAGATAGATAGGTTACTGTCACCAGAACCAGCATATCACCCCAGCCCTGCAGATAGATAGGTTAGTGTCACCAGAACCAGCATTTCACCCCAGCCCTGCAGATAGATAGGTTACTGTCACCAGACCCAGCATATCACCCCAGCCCTGCAGATAGATAGGTTACTGTCACCAGAACCAGTATATCACCCCAGCCCTGCAGATAGATAGGTTACTGTCACCAGACCCAGCATATCACCCCAGTCCTGCAGATAGATAGGTTAGTGTCACCAGAACCAGCATTTCACCCCAGCCCTGCAGATAGATAGGTTACTGTCACCAGAACCAGCATATCACCCCAGCCCTGCAGATAGATAGGTTACTGTCACCAGAACCAGCATATCACCCCAGCCCTGCAGATATATAGGTTACTGTTGTGGTATCCCAAGGGATGCAGGTGTTATAGTAGGACCTAATGGGGGTAGTAGTCCCTCTGATAGCTGAGATGTTGTAATGGTCACGGTAGCTGTAGTGCTGGTCCTGACTGTGGGGCACCTCTCATAGGACACACAGCAAGTCAATTTTCCAAAAGAAGGATAACAAAAGACACAGTCCTTTGTTAACCAAAAGTTTCTTTACTGAGGACTCTGATAAAGTGCCGCCATACCTCACAGTGATACAGTCTCATGTACAATACAGCGGGTGCATGTGAGGAGGACTACCATATAGTGCCGCCATACCTCACAGTGATACAGTCTCATGTACAATACAGCGGGTGCATGTGAGGAGGACTACCATATAGTGCCGCCATACCTCACAGTGATACAGTCTCATGTACAATACAGCGGGTGCATGTGAGGAGGACTACCATATAGTGCCGCCATACCTCACAGTGATACAGTCTCATGTACAATACAGCGGGTGCATGTGATGCAGGATTCCCTTGTAAGCTGACAGGTAATGGCTGATGCTGACACAACTCTCCTCAGATTTGGTATTTAGAGTATTGAGGAGACACAGTCCAGGTTATAGATACAGAAGAGGGATCTTCACCGGTTGGCTCCCAGCGGGTGACTAATTTGGGTATATGTAGTTACTCACGGTTACTGGGCCGCGGTATCCGATAGCCGGACGCAGACCTAATACACGTGGCCTGGAAGCCACGGAGCACTGGACATGACCGGAGGCCCTCTTTAGGTCCAGGAATACAGAAAGGCTCCTCTATAGCTGCTCCTTTCTGTCAGGCTCTCTCCTTCTTGGAGACAGTAGCAGTATGGCTGTTATCTCCTCTGTATGGACTGGTGAATGGTCCTAGGAGACTCTGTATCTTACATGGCCTGTGAGATTCACCATGTGGCTCCTAGGTTTGGCAGGAGGAATCTGAAAATCCTGCCTGGAGTTGGAGTAGCAGCAGGTGCTGTTACCTCACACACTGCACTCTCCACAACATGGCCGCTCTGTTACCTCACACACTGCACTCTCCACAACATGGCCGCTCTGTTACCTCACACACTACACTCTCCACAACATGGCCGCTCTGTTACCTCACACACTGCACTCTCCACAACATGGCCGCTCTGTTACCTCACACACTGCACTCTCCACAACATGGCCGCTCTGTTACCTCACACACTGCACTCTCCACAACATGGCCGCTCTGTTACCTCACACACTGCACTCTCCACAACATGGCCGCTCTGTTACCTCACACACTGCACTCTCCACAACATGGCCGCTCTGTTACCTCACACACTGCACTCTCCACAACATGGCCGCTCTGTTACCTCACACACTGCACTCTCCACAACATGGCCGCTCTGTTACCTCACACACTACACTCTCCACAACATGGCCGCTCTGTTACCTCACACACTGCACTCTCCACAACATGGCCGCTCTGTTACCTCACACACTGCACTCTCCACAACATGGCCGCTCTGTTACCTCACACACTGCACTCTCCACAACATGGCCGCTCTGTTACCTCACACACTGCACTCTCCACAACATGGCTGCTCTGCTTTCCTTTCTCCTGCTAAGAGGAGGCGGGGCTAAAGTCTCCACCCACAGCTTGCTAGAAAGTTCTGCTCCTGCTGTGTATGGAGTGATTGGGATCCTATATCACATGCACCTACATAGAGTGAAACATAGGTGGCAGCAGAATAGTACATGGCAATAACCACAATGTATGCACCCAGGAAATACAGATTATACAATAGATAGTGATACCCAGTATTAGTACAGTGTGAAAAGGATGACATTACATAGCATACAACTATTATAATGGCAGGAAGGAGTGTACTGGGACACTACACTGTCACCAGAACTGGTATATCACCCCAGCCCTGCAGATAGATAGGTTACTGTGACCAGAACCAGCATATCACCCCAGCCCTGCAGATAGATAGGTTACTGTCACCGGAACCAGCATATCACCCCAGCCCTGCAGATAGATAGGTTACTGTCACCAGAACCAGCATATCACCCCAGCCCTGCAGATAGATAGGTTACTGTCACCAGAACCAGCATATCACCCCAGCCCTGCAGATAGATAGGTTACTGTCACCAGACCCAGCATATCACCCCAGCCCTGCAGATAGATAGGTTACTGTCACCAGACCCAGCATATCACCCCAGCCCTGCAGATAGATAGGTTACTGTCACCAGAACCAGAATATCACCCCAGCCCTGCAGATAGATAGGTTACTGTCACCAGAACCAGCGTATCACCCCAGCCCTGCAGATAGATAGGTTACTGTCACCAGACCCAGCGTATCACCCCAGCCCTGCAGATAGATAGGTTACTGTCACCAGAACCAGCGTATCACCCCAGCCCTGCAGATAGATAGGTTAGTGTCACCAGAACCAGCATTTCACCCCAGCCCTGCAGATAGATAGGTTACTGTCACCAGAACCAGCATATCACCCCAGCCCTGCAGATAGATAGGTTACTGTCACCAGACCCAGCATATCACCCCAGCCCTGCAGATAGATAGGTTACTGTCACCAGAACCAGCATATCACCCCAGCCCTGCAGATAGATAGGTTACTGTCACCAGACCCAGCATATCACCCCAGCCCTGCAGATATATAGGTTACTGTTGTGGTATCCCAAGGGATGCAGGTGTTATAGTAGGACCTAATGGGGGTAGTAGTCCCTCTGATAGCTGAGATGTTGTAATGGTCACGGTAGCTGTAGTGGTGGTCCTGACTGTGGGGCACCTCTCATAGGACACACAGCAAGTCAATTTTCCAAAAGAAGGATAACAAAAGACACAGTCCTTTGTTAACCAAAAGTTTCTTTACTGAGGACTCTGATAAAGTGCCGCCATACCTCACAGTGATACAGTCTCATGTACAATACAGCGGGTGCATGTGAGGAGGACTACCATATAGTGCCGCCATACCTCACAGTGATACAGTCTCATGTACAATACAGCGGGTGCATGTGAGGAGGACTACCATATAGTGCCGCCATACCTCACAGTGATACAGTCTCATGTACAATACAGCGGGTGCATGTGATGCAGGATTCCCTTGTAAGCTGACAGGTAATGGCTGATGCTGACACAACTCTCCTCAGATTTGGTATTTAGAGTATTGAGGAGACACAGTCCAGGTTATAGATACAGAAGAGGGATCTTCACCGGTTGGCTCCCAGCGGGTGACTAATTTGGGTATATGTAGTTACTCACGGTTACTGGGCCGCGGTATCCGATAGCCGGACGCAGACCTAATACACGTGGCCTGGAAGCCACGGAGCACTGGACATGACCGGAGGCCCTCTTTAGGTCCAGGAATACAGAAAGGCTCCTCTATAGCTGCTCCTTTCTGTCAGGCTCTCTCCTTCTTGGAGACAGTAGCAGTATGGCTGTTATCTCCTCTGTATGGACTGGTGAATGGTCCTAGGAGACTCTGTATCTTACATGGCCTGTGAGATTCACCATGTGGCTCCTAGGTTTGGCAGGAGGAATCTGAAAATCCTGCCTGGAGTTGGAGTAGCAGCAGGTGCTGTTACCTCACACACTGCACTCTCCACAACATGGCCGCTCTGTTACCTCACACACTGCACTCTCCACAACATGGCCGCTCTGTTACCTCACACACTACACTCTCCACAACATGGCCGCTCTGTTACCTCACACACTGCACTCTCCACAACATGGCCGCTCTGTTACCTCACACACTGCACTCTCCACAACATGGCCGCTCTGTTACCTCACACACTGCACTCTCCACAACATGGCCGCTCTGTTACCTCACACACTGCACTCTCCACAACATGGCCGCTCTGTTACCTCACACACTGCACTCTCCACAACATGGCCGCTCTGTTACCTCACACACTGCACTCTCCACAACATGGCCGCTCTGTTACCTCACACACTGCACTCTCCACAACATGGCCGCTCTGTTACCTCACACACTGCACTCTCCACAACATGGCCGCTCTGTTACCTCACACACTGCACTCTCCACAACATGGCCGCTCTGTTACCTCACACACTGCACTCTCCACAACATGGCCGCTCTGTTACCTCACACACTGCACTCTCCACAACATGGCAGCTCTGTTACCTCACACACTGCACTCTCCACAACATGGCCGCTCTGTTACCTCACACACTGCACTCTCCACAACATGGCCGCTCTGTTACCTCACACACTGCACTCTCCACAACATGGCCGCTCTGTTACCTCACACACTGCACTTTCCACAACATGGCCGCTCTGTTACCTCACACACTACACTCTCCACAACATGGCCGCTCTGTTACCTCACACACTGCACTCTCCACAACATGGCCGCTCTGTTACCTCACACACTACACTCTCCACAACATGGCCGCTCTGTTACCTCACACACTACACTCTCCACAACATGGCCGCTCTGTTACCTCACACACTACACTCTCCACAACATGGCCGCTCTGTTACCTCACACACTGCACTCTCCACAACATGGACGCTCTGTTACCTCACACACTACACTCTCCACAACATGGCCGCTCTGTTACCTCACACACTACACTCTCCACAACATGGCCGCTCTGTTACCTCACACACTACACTCTCCACAACATGGCCGCTCTGTTACCTCACACACTACACTCTCCACAACATGGCCGCTCTGTTACCTCACACACTGCACTCTCCACAACATGGCCGCTCTGTTACCTCACACACTGCACTCTCCACAACATGGCCGCTCTGTTACCTCACACACTGCACTCTCCACAACATGGCCGCTCTGTTACCTCACACACTACACTCTCCACAACATGGCCGCTCTGTTACCTCACACACTGCACTCTCCACAACATGGCCGCTCTGTTACCTCACACACTGCACTCTCCACAACATGGCTGCTCTGCTTTCCTTTCTCCTGCTAAGAGGAGGCGGGGCTAAAGTCTCCACCCACAGCTTGCTAGAAAGTTCTGCTCCTGCTGTGTATGGAGTGATTGGGATCCTATATCACATGCACCTACATAGAGTGAAACATAGGTGGCAGCAGAATAGTACATGGCAATAACCACAATGTATGCACCCAGGAAATACAGATTATACAATAGATAGTGATACCCAGTATTAGTACAGTGTGAAAAGGATGACATTACATAGCATACAACTATTATAATGGCAGGAAGGAGTGTACTGGGACACTACACTGTCACCAGAACTGGTATATCACCCCAGCCCTGCAGATAGATAGGTTACTGTGACCAGAACCAGCATATCACCCCAGCCCTGCAGATAGATAGGTTACTGTCACCGGAACCAGCATATCACCCCAGCCCTGCAGATAGATAGGTTACTGTCACCAGAACCAGCATATCACCCCAGCCCTGCAGATAGATAGGTTACTGTCACCAGAACCAGCATATCACCCCAGCCCTGCAGATAGATAGGTTACTGTCACCAGACCCAGCATATCACCCCAGCCCTGCAGATAGATAGGTTACTGTCACCAGACCCAGCATATCACCCCAGCCCTGCAGATAGATAGGTTACTGTCACCAGAACCAGAATATCACCCCAGCCCTGCAGATAGATAGGTTACTGTCACCAGAACCAGCGTATCACCCCAGCCCTGCAGATAGATAGGTTACTGTCACCAGACCCAGCGTATCACCCCAGCCCTGCAGATAGATAGGTTACTGTCACCAGAACCAGCGTATCACCCCAGCCCTGCAGATAGATAGGTTAGTGTCACCAGAACCAGCATTTCACCCCAGCCCTGCAGATAGATAGGTTACTGTCACCAGAACCAGCATATCACCCCAGCCCTGCAGATAGATAGGTTACTGTCACCAGACCCAGCATATCACCCCAGCCCTGCAGATAGATAGGTTACTGTCACCAGAACCAGCATATCACCCCAGCCCTGCAGATAGATAGGTTACTGTCACCAGACCCAGCATATCACCCCAGCCCTGCAGATATATAGGTTACTGTTGTGGTATCCCAAGGGATGCAGGTGTTATAGTAGGACCTAATGGGGGTAGTAGTCCCTCTGATAGCTGAGATGTTGTAATGGTCACGGTAGCTGTAGTGGTGGTCCTGACTGTGGGGCACCTCTCATAGGACACACAGCAAGTCAATTTTCCAAAAGAAGGATAACAAAAGACACAGTCCTTTGTTAACCAAAAGTTTCTTTACTGAGGACTCTGATAAAGTGCCGCCATACCTCACAGTGATACAGTCTCATGTACAATACAGCGGGTGCATGTGAGGAGGACTACCATATAGTGCCGCCATACCTCACAGTGATACAGTCTCATGTACAATACAGCGGGTGCATGTGAGGAGGACTACCATATAGTGCCGCCATACCTCACAGTGATACAGTCTCATGTACAATACAGCGGGTGCATGTGATGCAGGATTCCCTTGTAAGCTGACAGGTAATGGCTGATGCTGACACAACTCTCCTCAGATTTGGTATTTAGAGTATTGAGGAGACACAGTCCAGGTTATAGATACAGAAGAGGGATCTTCACCGGTTGGCTCCCAGCGGGTGACTAATTTGGGTATATGTAGTTACTCACGGTTACTGGGCCGCGGTATCCGATAGCCGGACGCAGACCTAATACACGTGGCCTGGAAGCCACGGAGCACTGGACATGACCGGAGGCCCTCTTTAGGTCCAGGAATACAGAAAGGCTCCTCTATAGCTGCTCCTTTCTGTCAGGCTCTCTCCTTCTTGGAGACAGTAGCAGTATGGCTGTTATCTCCTCTGTATGGACTGGTGAATGGTCCTAGGAGACTCTGTATCTTACATGGCCTGTGAGATTCACCATGTGGCTCCTAGGTTTGGCAGGAGGAATCTGAAAATCCTGCCTGGAGTTGGAGTAGCAGCAGGTGCTGTTACCTCACACACTGCACTCTCCACAACATGGCCGCTCTGTTACCTCACACACTGCACTCTCCACAACATGGCCGCTCTGTTACCTCACACACTACACTCTCCACAACATGGCCGCTCTGTTACCTCACACACTGCACTCTCCACAACATGGCCGCTCTGTTACCTCACACACTGCACTCTCCACAACATGGCCGCTCTGTTACCTCACACACTGCACTCTCCACAACATGGCCGCTCTGTTACCTCACACACTGCACTCTCCACAACATGGCCGCTCTGTTACCTCACACACTGCACTCTCCACAACATGGCCGCTCTGTTACCTCACACACTGCACTCTCCACAACATGGCCGCTCTGTTACCTCACACACTGCACTCTCCACAACATGGCCGCTCTGTTACCTCACACACTGCACTCTCCACAACATGGCCGCTCTGTTACCTCACACACTGCACTCTCCACAACATGGCCGCTCTGTTACCTCACACACTGCACTCTCCACAACATGGCCGCTCTGTTACCTCACACACTGCACTCTCCACAACATGGCAGCTCTGTTACCTCACACACTGCACTCTCCACAACATGGCCGCTCTGTTACCTCACACACTGCACTCTCCACAACATGGCCGCTCTGTTACCTCACACACTGCACTCTCCACAACATGGCCGCTCTGTTACCTCACACACTGCACTTTCCACAACATGGCCGCTCTGTTACCTCACACACTGCACTCTCCACAACATGGCCGCTCTGTTACCTCACACACTGCACTCTCCACAACATGGCCGCTCTGTTACCTCACACACTGCACTCTCCACAACATGGCCGCTCTGTTACCTCACACACTGCACTCTCCACAACATGCCTGCTCTGTTACCTCACACACTGCACTCTCCACAACATGGCCGCTCTGTTACCTCACACACTGCACTCTCCACAACATGGCCGCTCTGTTACCTCACACACTACACTCTCCACAACATGGCCGCTCTGTTACCTCACACACTGCACTCTCCACAACATGGCCGCTCTGTTACCTCACACACTGCACTCTCCACAACATGGCCGCTCTGTTACCTCACACACTTCACTCTCCACAACATGCCTGCTCTGCTTTCCTTTCTCCTGCTAAGAGGAGGCGGGGCTAAAGTCTCCACCCACAGCTTGTTAGAAAGTTCTGCTCCTGCTGTGTATGGAGTGATTGGGATCCTATATCACATGCACCTACATAGAGTGACCCATAGGTGGCAGCAGAATAGTACATGGCTATAACCACAATGTATGCACCCAGGAAATACAGATTATACAATAGATAGTGATACCCAGTATTAGTACAGTGTGAAAAGGATGACATTACATAGCATACAACTATTATAATGGCAGGAAGGAGTGTACTGGGACACTACACTGTCACCAGAACTGGTATATCACCCCAGCCCTGCAGATAGATAGGTTACTGTGACCAGAACCAGCATATCACCCCAGCCCTGCAGATAGATAGGTTACTGTCACCAGAACCAGTATATCACCCCAGCCCTGCAGATAGATAGGTTACTGTCACCAGACCCAGCATATCACCCCAGCCCTGCAGATAGATAGGTTACTGTCACCAGACCCAGCATATCACCCCAGCATATTGAACTCAATGGCTAACTACATTTTACACGTGTAAAATTAACAAAATGAGCATAGCATATACAGAATACATGGAGCGTAAACTCCCTGTGGAAGGGCCCTCAGCCTCGCCTTTCACCCTACAAGAACGTATGAACTATGCTGCAGGATGATTCCAAGGTTGAAGTCCTAATAATGGTAATGGATTTGCATCCAGTAGAGTAGTCAGGAAAGGGGCCAAGGGTTGTCTCCTCGAAAGTGGCCTGGGTGCCATAGCTTCATTCCAGACTACGCTCTTATCTTTTCCCCTGGCCAAAGGGTAAGAACCAGGAGAAGTACAATAAGTGCCAGACCAATAATCCCAAGGGAAATCTTTAGGTGATATCCAGGAACAAGGTTGAGATCAGGAACCCAGCCAATCAGGTGTCAAAGCAGCGAGAACAGAAGCTCAAGCACTTACAACCTACCGCTGTACGTAGATTCATTCCACAAACACTGATAAGAACAGATTTCACAATGGTATGGTGATATTGTTATAACAAGTATGAAACCTATAGAAGGTATATATTAGCTACTGAACCTTCACAATATTCTGCCACTCATGGTGAGAAGATACGTCTGGGGTCATCTGTACAGAATATTGCTCTGCAATGGTGGTAATAGCGGATCATTATACAAGAAGGTGATATTCTTAGTCCTAGACCAAACAATGTGCAGTTCTAAAATAGACTACAGCTGTGACAAGTCACCAGAGCAGCTTGCATTTCTATTTATCCTTGGGAGTCCAAAGGGTACAGTACTTCACAGCGGATATTCGCTGAACATGCAGACATCTAAAGGAACAAGATGCTCAAGAGCAAATAGTGCAGGTCACCCATGAACTCTCCTTCTGCTGGAAAAAAAAATGTAGGATCATCTTATATGCAGTATGTGCAGGAAACATGAATAGAACCAAAATAGTGTCCTGGTATGTGTCACGTGGAAATGGGCTGTGTCTGCAAGAAGACCCTGTAATTAAAGGAAGCCACCCTGGTGATCCCGGTGTTCCTGACCCTGGAAACCATAGTGGATATTGGAAGGCAATGATGGCCAGCCACACATATACTACACAGAACATGTACAATTTGTATAAACTGGTGAACATGGCCAGGTACTTGTCTACAGAGCAGGAGTCATTCTCTCTTAGCAGCCTTCAACCCTGGCCCAGACCTAATTCAGATAGATAAAGTGGGGTTACATTTTATACTGTGTGTGATAGAGTCCATATTTTACAGGCATATCTGCAGGGCTGGAGTGATATGCTGGTTCTGGTGACAGTAACCTATCTATCTGCAGGGCGGGGTGATATGCTGGGTCTGGTGACAGTAACCTATCTATCTGAAGGGCTGGGGCGATATGCTGGTTCCAGTGACCGTAACCTATCTATCTGCAGGGCTGGGGTGATATGCTGGGTCTGGTGACACTAGTCTATCTATCTGCAGGGCTGGAGTGATATGCTGGTTCTGGTGACAGTAACCTATCTATCTGCAGGGCGGGGTGATATGCTGGGTCTGGTGACAGTAACCTATCTATCTGAAGGGCTGGGGCGATATGCTGGTTCCAGTGACCGTAACCTATCTATCTGCAGGGCTGGGGTGATATGCTGGGTCTGGTGACAGTAACCTATCTATCTGCAGGGCTGGGGTGATATGCTGGGTCTGGTGACAGTAACCTATCTATCTGCAGGGCTGGGGTGATATGCTGGTTCTGGTGACAGTAACCTATCTATCTGCAGGACTGGGGTGATATGCTGGATGTGGTAACAGTAACCTATCTATCTGCAGGGCTGGGGTGATATGCTGGTTCTGGTGACACTAACCTATCTATCTGCAGGGCTGGGGTGATATGCTGGTTCTGGTGACAGTAACCTATCTATCTGCAGTGCTGGGGTGATATGCTGGTTCTGGTGACAGTAACCTATCTATCTGTAGGGCTGGGGTGATATGCTGGGTCTGGTGACAGTAACCTATCTATCTGCAGGGCTGGGGTGATATGCTGGTTCTGGTGACAGTAACCTATCTATCTGCAGGGCTGGGGTGATATGCTGGTTCTGGTGACAGTAACCTATCTATCTGCAGTGCTGGGGTGATATGCTGGTTCTGGTGACAGTAACCTATCTATCTGTAGGGCTGGGGTGATATGCTGGGTCTGGTGACAGTAACCTATCTATCTGTAGGGCTGGGGTGATATGCTGGTCCTGGTGACAATAACCTATCTATCTGTAGGGCTGGGGTGATATGCTGGGTCTGGTGACAGTAACCTATCTATCTGCAGTGCTGGGGTGATATGCTGGTTCTGGTGACAGTAACCTATCTATCTGTAGGGCTGGGGTGATATGCTGGGTCTGGTGACAGTAACCTATCTATCTGCAGGGCTGGGGTGATATACTGGTTCTGGTGACAGTAACCTATCTATCTGCAGTGCTGGGGTGATATGCTGGTTCTGGTGACAGTAACCTATCTATCTGCAGTGCTGGGGTGATATGCTGGTTCTGGTGACAGTAACCTATCTATCTGTAGGGCTGGGGTGATATGCTGGGTCTGGTGACAGTAACCTATCTATCTGTAGGGCTGGGGTGATATGCTGGGTCTGGTGATACTAACTAATGGCCGTCTAATAAACTTGACTATCTGATTCTCTGACAACCTCGGCCATTGGCAGGTTCCACATGACATACAGTGTATGTAGCCGGTTGTCGCTCACTATGACATGATCCAGTAATATAGATTTCATTGTAAATCCCACACAGAAAGTTTAATGTAAACCATGAAAGACTTTTCTCCTCCAGCGATGGTGAGACTGGGAGTTGCTAAGTAACTACAGAAATCTCTGCGTATACTGTAAAAGCGCAATCATCGGTGTCTGTTAGATCGCATACAGATTATATGACGGGAGAGTCACAATAACATCCTGCAATCTGAGAGGTAAACACTGAAAAGAGAGGAAAATAGATCAAAATCCCAAGAATTCAGCGTAAATAAGTGTCAGTGATGTCTCAGGAGCGCAGAGATAAGAGTGACAGTCAGAGCTAGCAGACAGCGACTCTGACAGGCGGCCTGTAACGTATCACAACCAATGTCTGGCCAGGGCGCCGCAGGACACATGGACGTGTGATATATCACTATTAACAGTCTTTGGCGCACGGAAACATTTGCTGTACAATTTGGGATTGTACAGCAGGGATTCTGCTTTGAGTCCTTGACAACATTGCAAGATGCCATCTCACCCCGACCCTACCGGAAGGTTAAGAGTGCGAGTTGTGAGTTGGGCTAAGTGACCCTGCACCAGTTCTTATACCGGAGACTGTTCTGTTACTAGTCATGGAGTCCTGCTAATTGCTAAACAAATTATACATGCAAAATATCAGAAGTGGTCAAAGTAACCTCAGGAAGCCACGTGAGAGGAGAGGGAGACTCCCACGCCACAGAGGTGCAACCAACGATGTGGATTTACAGGCACGTTACCCAGTTGTTACATTTGCTGTTTTTGATTATTTCAATAGATGAATCAGTAAATGGTTACATACTATACTATATACTATATATTTTCTGGTGTCATATATACACATATACTATATTATACCAAGGACAAGGCAGTGAACAGATGGTCCAACAACATTGATGATGTTCCTTTCGGGTCTCTCATATAATGAGATGGACAACCCCTTAACCCCTCCAATGGCCACATGGAAACCTGACATTAAACCCTGACCACCAGGAATGCTGCCATTACTAGTCCACCCAGGAGCCCCCTCACCAAAGTATACAATGAACCTCTCTCCATCGGCCACACTTTAATGGCGGCTTACTGGAAGCTTCTGACCTGCGCTGATGAGATATTATTAGTAAAGGTCACACGGTAATGAAATGAAGGTTTTCTGGTATTTGCTCATTTCTGGATAGTGTAGCGTACGGGGCACATCTGCATAGTGTTGGCAATCATCCTACTCCATATAGACAGAGTTCAGCGCGCCGGCTAAAAATAGTCTCTGCATCACAGGTCATCTAAAAATAGTGCGAGCCGCGGCGGCCATGTAATGAAATTACATTGAATTAATGCAGCATTGAGGATAGAGAGCTCCTTGTCTTACAATGCCTGGTAACGAGGGTCTTCTCCTGCACTCATCCATTATGGGAGGCGACAGAGGCTTCTGTGGAACTAAATCTGAAAGTGCCGTCAAAAAATCTCTAAATTGTGCTGGATTTGCAGGATATTCAGAAAGTCGGCAGAGTCTTGTATAAAGGATTGAGGTTTCTTAGGCTCGGTTCACATCTGCGCCAGGTTCTCCGTCATTAGGGGACCCAAACCATCGAGGGCCGGACTGGCAAACCTCATGGACTAGAATGGGTCTCCCTGGGGGTCCATCACTTTCGTACTCAAAAGAGAAAAGTTCTCCATGTAGGACTTTTTTCTCCACCGATTTTGGCAGTTTCTGGGGCGGAGTCGCCAACGGAGGTTCCGGCACAGATGTGAACCCTTAGTTAAAGGGGTTTTCCAGACTAAAAATATGGCTGACCTATCCATCAATATCAGATGAATCAGGATCTGACAACCATCAACACCACCAGTTTGCTGTTCTGAATGGAGCAGGAAGCAGACAGCTCTGTTCTTTACGTAGTGGCCAGACCAGGTACTGCACTAAGCTGCAGTGACTCAATCCATCCACTACACAGGGAGCGGCGCTGTCTGCTTCCTGCTCCATTCTCTGTGTATCGGCTGCTAAGAACAGCTGATCAGTGGGGGTGTTTGGTGCCTGAACCCCAACAATCTGGTATTAATGACTTATCATAGGTGGAGGTGGCTGTGGGATATTCATGATGGAATAGGGGCACAAGGGCATAGCAGTAGGAGATACAAAGGTAGCAATTGCTATCGGGCCCTGGAGCCTGATGGGGCCCAAAGGATTCTCTTCAACATAAGACGGCATCAGTATTCTAGAAAGCAAATGATAAGTGGGAGACCCATCACAAATTTTGCATCAGGGCCTCTGGTTTAACCCTTACAATGTTGTAGGTCCCTACTGTAATGCTGCAAACTTGTGTGTGGCCCCCGGCCCTGTGCAGGCAGCTGTTATGGGCCTTGACAACATGGTGGACGATGTTTTTTACATTTATATAGTCTTGCTTGGGTCTGCTCTGCCTCCATTTGCACGCTTCCTACCTATGTTTGCAAATTTTTGATACAACTAAACCCCAAAAAGTTGCAAGACCCTTATGTTGATACTTTTGTAGCCGGAATACTGGAGGGTTTCACTTTCATCTATCAATGTGTTCTAAGAGACATAACATTGTCTCATAACATGTCATTTTCCCATTGATGTGGCCACAGGAGGGCTTGTTATTTGCAGGAGGAGTTGCATTTGGGCTAAAGTTATTTTATTGTTAGGGGGTGTTTTGGGGATTTATTTTGCCTTTTCCTATGAGGACTTTATATGACGTGTTGTTACGGACACAGCAGTTGTAATTTTGTGACCGGACCAGGCCGATGTGAATTTCTTTGTTTTTCTATGTGTTTTTTTTTACATTTTATTAAAATTTTATGTTTTTTGTTGGTTTTATTACTTAGGGGTTAAAATCTGACATCTAATTTTTCTATCCCGTCTACAGTAAACAGGATGTGTTTGCCGTGTCGAGCCGCAGGTGGCGCCTAGAATGTAAATTTCCCGAGTATCCGAATTCAAAGTGCAGCCGTATTTTGATCATCATAATTCCAAACGCTTTTATTCTCAAATTATATTTATAAATGTCCCCCGCCGACATCAGACTGCAGGATGTACTTTGTTCTTTGTCAGGAATGGAAAATATGTGAACCTCACAGTGTTTGTAACACATTGGAAGATCTGAGGTTTTTATAATGACACCTTCCGAGATTTATAATTATTTCCCCTTTATTTGGCTCCTTTTATTGTTATCTGAGCGCTCGGCTTCGCGTACGGTAGTTACATTAACGCTGCGGTTTTCTATCGTCCAGGTATTGGCTTCAATTGGATATGGATGTTATCTGATGGGGATTCACAAAAATTGTCCCCATATGCCGCATATACCATGGGCATTCAATAACTAAGGTCTACGTCCTCCGACTAAGGTCTACGTCCTCCGACTAAGGTCTACGTCCTCCGACTAAGGTCTACGTCCTCCGACTAAGGTCTACGTCCTACGACTAAGGTCTATGTCCTCCGACTAAGGTCTACGTCCTCCAACTAAGGTCTACGACCTCCAACTAAGGTCTACGTCCTCAAACTAAGGTCTACGTCCTCCAACTAAGGTTTACGCCCTCCAACTAAGGTCTACGACCTCCAACTAAGGTCTACGACCTCAAACTAAGGTCTACGTTCTCCAACTAAGGTCTACGTCCTTCAACTAAGGTCTACGTCCTTCAACTAAGGTCTACGCCCTCCAACTAAGGTCTATGTCCTCCCTTGTTCATACCTAAATTCTGTATTCACCATCCTCTCTCCATTACCAGACTCCAAATACTGCCAGCAAGCCAAAAGAATACCATCAGAGGCGCCATCTTATACCATCCCTACCAATCTAGGTCATGATGGAATCTTCCTCTTCCCCAAACTACAAGACATGACTTTAGAATCAATAGGCGGCCATACATATTAGATGTAGGTCAGCCCAACCTTTCAACAGAACCATCTAATTCACACTTGGACCTCTCAACTTTCCCTGGCGCCCAATGTTGGGCCAACAACAACAAAGAGAGGATTGGGCATGTTGGATTTTGACATGTCCAATCCTTTTATTTCCAAAAGAGATGAGCCACCTCCATACATGACTTATTCCCCAAGCTTGACCATCCCATGTGTATGGAGTGATTGGAAGGAACTGGCACCCTAATGTGAAGAAATTGTCAGGGTCAGCAGATGTATATCTAGGACTTCATTCACATCACATATTTGATACTGAATATAAGCACCAAGCTGTTGCATTTCACATTTCACATCTCGAGACGCACTTTTGCATTTTTCAGTATTGGTATCTATACAAAATCTATGTAAGATATGGAGACAGAGGGAATCCATAAGCAGCTAATGTTTTGATCTCCTATCGGCTTCATAGGACAATCTCTTTGTCATATAAGTACCTGAGGTTTTCTTCCTGCCTAGACCTCCAGCAATGGGCTATCACCTGCAGCCTGCAGTGCCTCTGCAGGAGAAATAAGGCATTACATCATGATCATTCATTACATCAATGAGCCATCCATTGAAGGTGCAGAGTCTTCCAGTGGAAGGAGGGACAAGATAATGACCTCCAAAATTTCAGGGGTGCCCTATTACCATATTATACCCCAGTGTGGGGAGGCGCTGCTCAGGTTCATTAGGAGATCCTTTAGTGGAAATTAAGGAACAATAAGTGGCCTCCACGGTACATCAGAGGGATCCAAGTGATCAGCCCACCACCTGTTCTATATGTGCCAGTCAGCCCCCTCCCCGGTGGGGGAGCCGCGCTCGGTAATTTTGTATAGACGCCAGTCATTTCACTTATCCCTTGGTTTTTCCAAACATTATCTTAGTTAACAAAAATGTTGACATATCGCAGATGTCGCTCTGTAAAACTTCTCCGTATTTCCAGCGAACGCTACTTTTATTTTTTCATCAGTCATCTGTTCTCACTCCCTTTGGAAAATAACACGAAGACTTTCAAGAACTGCCTGACAAATCCTGATCCTCCGACTCCCACATACAGATTAGTACCTGGTAGACAAATTCCCTTTGCTCTCCCTTAACATCAGGCAACAAAACATATGGGCTCGCGGGCTCTTTGTCTGGGAGAGGGAGGTATAGAATGGAGCTTGATGATAAATGATCCATTTTGTGCAATTGCGATATTGTGTGTTAGCAGGTGCTATGAATTAGATGGAAAAAAAAACACATTCTGAGTAATGAAAGAATCTTATAGATTACGTCACTTAACTCCTACCGTGCCCACTCGGCTTCACAAATCGGGCGGCTTGGTAAAGTGGAGGATCACACAATGCTGAAGATCTTCAAAGTTCTCCGGACCTCACACCGCGGGTCCCCTCCTGACCAGAAGCTTATTTCAGGGCTCTCCACCAAATGCCTGTTGGGTGTCCATAATAGAAATACTTATTGATGGCTCGTAGGATTCTATAGTATTATATGACACTTTGTAACATCTCTCATAGAGAAAAATGCTCCTTTCCCCTGTCATCAGGCCATTGTCCTGCTCCCCCTCCTTTTACTGAACTGACTTACTCAGGATTCAGTTGTATCTGTCTTGAGACAGACTTCAGATCTTATGACTCACATTTCACATGTCTATAGGGGAGGAGTGAGAAAAGGAGAAGAGAGCAGCAAGTGACAGGTTTAGTGGGATGGAGGAAAACTGGAGCCTTCTATCACAAACAAAGTATTTCATTCACAGTCAGCACTTTCACTTATCAGAACTTCTCTCTATATGTCCTGCATGCTCCTGTTTCTGAGCAGCAGATCCTCCCCTACTTACTGTGTGCAGTATATGGCAGCTAGTCTACACCAGAGCTCAGAGAAACACAATCATATATTCATCATATAGACACACTGTACTACTGACTTGTGCAAAACTTGTTGAATGGTTGGGCATTCTTTAAGATTTGTGACTGGCCCACTCCCAGTGTGAAGGAACTGTCCCCTTCGGTGGACCCCATACAATAAGATCTGCTGTTCACTTACTGATCCCCAATCTTGCCCATGGCCTCCTCTGCTTTCCTTTCAGCCTTCAGCCTCCAGGGGGCCCCATGAGCCGCACATCATATCCCAACGCTAAACAGTATCAGTTACATAGTTACATAGTTGATGAGGTTGGATAAAGACATCAGTCCATCAAGTCCAACCTATAACCCTACAATCCCCTACAGTGTTGATCCAGGGGAAGGCAATGTGATCATCAGGATGTGATGTGCAGGGCATAGGGCCCACTGGAGGCTGAAGGGGAAGTGGAGGAGGCCTTGAGCAGGCGTGGGGATCAGTAAGTGAATGGGGGCCATGACCTGCCGGAATGATACAGCCTATTAAAAAAAAATACAACTAAACAGGAGCCGATTGGGCCCAATAGTAGTCACTGCAGCTGCTACAGTGGTTGTTCACACCAAAAATCAGTCAGATTATTACACAGGGGGGACAACAGGGAACCAAGGAGCTTTTGTAAATCAATAACTGGGAATTTCCATTCTCCTTATCTAAAGGGTGTGGCCTACACAGTCCAATAGTGACCATTGACCTTTGTCAATTTATTTAGACATTTCTAGGAGGAATAAACAGAGGATCTGCACAAATACAAGAAAAAAAATACTCCAATATTGTTATATTATAGGAACTGTCACATAATAGCAAAACTATTAGAGCCTGCAATTCCTGTTACGACCACCGGGCGGCTACAAACAGCCTCATAAACAACTCCAGGCAGAATATCAGGAGATTTTTATTTTTTTTAAACAGATCAGCTTATCTCGTACCAAACATCCCAAGATGAAAGCGAAGGAAGGACGACAGGTTATTACCTATTCATACAGAGCCACATCACAATAATAGATCGTTTAATACTCTGCTTTTCCATAGTTTGGGGTGATTCAAAGTTATCCAAGCCATAAAGCAGAAGTTTCATGTTGCACAATGTCACCTGTCACATTATATCCGCTGTAAAGCCATAAAGCAGGTGACGCTCCAGCGGGTAATGGAAAAAGAAATCCTTGAGTACGTCTCGGCTGCGGAATCCGTCTCTACCTTAAGATTACTTGAAAAGGAAACATAATAAAACATATTTTCTTTTCTAAATGCGTATCCATGTTTGATTAAGTAAGGCGGCGAGGTTCCATGCTCTGCCCGCCGCTGGCTCTTCCTACCTCTATCCTGCTTCCTCAGCGCCCATGTGAAATAGAATTAATAATGGATACCCCGGGGACATGGCGCGCCTGTCACGCTGCTGGTCAGGGCCAAGGAAATTAAACTTTAAAAAGACAATCACACAATAAGGAAGAATCTGCAAAGCAGATGTAGAGATGCCGAACGCTCCAGCCTTTGCCGACCACGGGCGCCTTTTACATTACGCTTGCGACTCCATTTTTCACTTGACTTATTATAAGCAGAGCCGAAGTCGGCGCCGACAGATGGGAGAAGAGATTCATAGGCCACAGAAGTGAATCACCGATTCCTTTCACTGCCGGGCGACGGCTTTAAATGGATTTCAAATGAAACTTGACATTTAAGAAATCAAAAGTTTTCTGGAGATGAATTTTTTTCTTCGCTCTCAATAAACAAACGTCAGTGAGCGCGAGAGACGGGGATTATTTTTTAATGGTTTGCATTGATGACAGCAGGACATGTCCATGTAGACAGAGGAGCCCGCACAGAAATGATCGCTAGTTTAGTTTAGAACTAGGTCTTATGGAACCAACTTGACACAATGTATCAGAAATGGCTACAACGGAAATTCACATCTCACCCCCCTACTGAATGGGTTTGCAAAGTGACTGCCCGTGAGCGTCTTGTGCCTCTCCGCGGGGAAACCATATTTTTTTTTAACTGTACACAAAGTCGGACGTGCAGGACTTGGTGTCTGGTTAAAAAAAAAAAAACTAAGTCCTGCATGTCCGACTTTGCGCCTGGTTAAAAAAAACGGTTTCCCCGCGGAGAGGCACAAGACGCTCACGGGCGGTCACTTTGCAAACCCATTCAAGTGACACAATGTATCAGAAATGGGTGTGAGAACTGAGCACCGGTGTTTCATCTCCTGTCCAGTTTCTCTCAGCAGAAGACGGAAACCCGAAATCGGAGACCGAGCGCAGGTGTGAACCCACCTTAAGGCAGGACCTAAGACACAAGGTTTGGGATAGACATCCTTACATAGGTTATAGGAGTTCTTATGAGCAGGACGTGGATTTGTAGTCAGGGTCAGTTTTGGGTGGAGTCAGGAAAAAGTTACCGACAGATTCGGCTTCAAAATAAAATGATTAAGATTAATTATAGGATACAATAATTA